>NC_065522.1:34333694-34369978 GCF_006386435.1 Epinephelus moara | reverse complement strand
CATACTGTGACGTCGGCTGCCTATAACTCCGTCTATCTCCGTTTATCTCAGTTTACATGCAAACGCGCAACCTGAGTTTTCCAAAATCTCCACTCTGGCCGGAGTTTTTAGAAAGACTCGTTTTCAGAGGAGAAATCTCCGTTTGCGTGTAAACGAAGGGCACGCATGTCTCCGTTTATCAAAATCACCGTGTACGTGTAAACGGCCTCACGCACATGGCTTGTTGTTTGGTTTTGGTTTATTTGCTTTGTTCATTACACTTCACCTTACACTCACACAACACACAACACACTACTGAAGTTACTGATTTACATACTTTGTATTGCATTGGTTACATTTATGTTTTGTGAAATAAATATGAAGTCAAAAGTCATGTGTGTCCTCTCCTCTTTGTCCCTCCCTTGAGCCGCGCTGTGACAATAAGTAAAGATATTATTTTGTATTCAAAGAGTGACATTTGTACATTATTTGATATTTTTGCAAAAATGCTAAAAAGCTTTCGCAAACTGAAACCACTCAATTATTTTTCTATTTACACACTGGTTATTCAAATGAACAAATAAGTCTGTGTAATTGTTTTTATTATTTATTTTGCTTAAATGCTTTAAAAAGGAAGTAGCTTTAAGTTCTAAATTATTCTGTCTATGAAATCTGTTGAAAAAAAATTCAACAAATGTCAGTGAATTTTTATTTTCAAGAAAAATCAAGTTAAGAAATAATTAAAATCAAGTGAAGTGATCACAGAGCTTCCCAACAACAAAACATCTGGTGACCCCTTGTGGTGGTTTCGACCCTCAAGTTGGGAAACATTTTTCTGCCATCATGCCTGTAGCTCAGTGAAGCTGCATTTAGAAGTGCAGCTGTGCTCTGGGCTAAATGCTAAAGTTGCTAAAGTCAGCATGCTAACATGCTCATACTAATGTGTAGGATACAGGAAACAGCAAATGTGCTTTCAGAAACCATGTGTGCATAATCACATTTGTAAACGAGTGAAAAAAGATCTCCAAATCTGAGTAAATATATTTACAAATATGTAAATGTGTACGTAGATATCGATGGCTGAGGAGTATTTTGCTCTTGGAAGTCTTGAGCATGTCTTTGTTAAAATGACTTCCCAGAATGTTTCCTGTCTCGCCCTGCAGGAGCTCACATAGAGGCCTCTCTATCTCATAAGACCAGGATGAATTTCAGTCCCAGTACATCTCTGGACATAATCACTAACCTCAGTTTGATCACATTAGAACCCTGAAGTCTAGTTTGGCTACAGGTATGTGACTGTGCACAGCGGATACATTTATAATGTATTTTCATGTGGTGTAATGTTGCTGTGTTATCAGGTTTTGGGACACACACACAGCCAGTGCTGCAGGACTTGAGATGACTGTAAATGATGCAGTCTATACATACATATTAACTTCTGTTCAGGTAAAGTTCAGTGGATTGCAACTTTAGTTTTGCACTGAAAAGGTTTTACATGTTTATTCATACACATATTGTGACAGAACACAAACCTATAACTGTACGCCTGTAAATGTCTGAGAGGCCAGGAACAGAAACAACATGGTAAGACAAACTGAGTTGTGTTGTGATGAGCCCGAGGGTAGAACTGAGCGTCTCCAGTGAGCGGCTTGTTCACTGAGATGAAGGAAGGAAAAACAGATTTCCTGTATTTTTTTATTTATTGATTGTGAAGCACGGGATCATTTTACCTGATAATCATGATTTCTGAACAACTTTCTTTTAACATAAAAATGAAATACATCCAGATTGATGAGCTGCTTTAAAACACAACAATTTAGAAAGGTGATAAATGTTCATATTCTGCAGCTACACTCTTTTACTGTTTCACCTTTATTTATTTATTTTAGTTTTTTTTTTAAAACATTAAAGGAAAAGTACGCTGGAATATATCATCTGTTCATTTGAACAGAAAACATAAATAAAAGATTGTGCAGTTTCATTTAAAAAAGTTTGTTGGTACAAGTGATGTTGCAAAACAACAAAGAATGCACATATTTCACTTTAGGTGAACATTATTATATCTTTATTTAGATATTATTGAATCTGACAGAACAAATAAAAACAATAATACTCCAAAGGGTTAAAATGTAACATTTTATCTGGGTTATGATAATAATTGAATTAAAAACAAAAAACAAAATTATATTTAGCATCAAGAAGCCACATGTTAGAAACAAATGTGTATATATAAAACAACAAAACAATTATACAGTTTAATTATCTGAGAGTTAAAGGGGAACTGATGTTTTTTTCAACCTGGGCCCTATTTTCCGATCTACTTTTGTCTAAATGAGTGATAGGATGTTCAGTATGTGACATTTCTCCAGTATGAAGCTAGGGCTGACCTGCCTGCAGCCCGTGAGCACACGCTATATTAAATAATAGGGCACTCAGACAGCGTCAAACAACGTCAAAATACGTCCACTAAAAGTGCATTTTTTTTACACAGAAGGCTCGGATTGTTAGTATAATTATCCGACAACATAACGGAAAGGAGAAATGAACGTCTGTGTTTACCTTTAGCTGGATTCAGACATGTTGTCCACCAAAATGCACTTTTGGTGGATGTATTTTGACGTTGTTTGACGCTGTCTGAGAGCCATATTATTTAATATAGCGCACGCTCACGGGCTGCAGGCAGGTCAGCCCTAGCTTCATACTGGAGAAATGTCTAGCACTCATTTAAACAAAAGTAGATCAGAAAATAGGGCCCAGGTTGAAAAAAACATTGGTTCCCCTTAGGGAGTTAAGTAGCACAGTCACTGGTGCACTGAGAGCACAGGTTTATAAGAAAAAGTGCACAACTCCAAAAGCTCCAGTGGTTCTGTGGCTTTGACCTATAGGGTGTAAAGAGTGTCAATGATCGTTTATCCTGATCCATGTTGTGTCCACTGGGCGAGATTCAGCTGATCAGGCAGTTGTTGTTCTGCTGCTGAGGCTGTGTCTTGGAAATCTCCGGCTCACGTTTGTTTTTCTCCAACTGAGAGTGAGACAACACACACACACACACACACACACACACACACACACACACACACATTAATGTTGTAAGATTAATCAAGTAAGCATTATATACACGTTTGTTGTGTTTATTCATTGTCTGTCTACCAGTGTATTGTAGTTTTATAAGTTGGAAAATGACTGAAATAAACTAAACTTGTCTGTTCAGGCTTTTCTTCTCTGTGTATTTATTAATGAGAAGTTTTATTGTGTCTGTGTTTTGACTACAGAAATGGAAATAAGTGCTAATATTTTAGTTTCAGTTTTGCTGTGAACCAAAATACAAAATCTACCATTTGTTAACGTTCGTTCACACAGGACAATACAAAAATATTCCTCTTTGTGCGGCAGTGTCAAAAGCTTGGTATCTATAATTTGGTGGCATGGTTATGTTTAGTCATCGTGGTCTCTGCATCATATAAATGTGGTATCACGAAGATTAAACAAAAGAGAGATTAAACAATAGCTAGTTGAGTTAGGTGAAAAGATTTACCTTGTTTTTTTAAAACTCCACCTCCTTAAAGGTCTTCACTTCCTCATCAAGCTTCATCCTCCTCTTCTCCTCCTGGAGCTGAGACACAGGAGAGAGATGAAGAGAGACATCGCATTTAATTAATAGCATTTACACATCACCACTTACTCAGGGATATAAAGGGAGAAATGAGTTTTGTTAGCAGAGAAAATCACTTTGAGAGAACGTCACTGACCAGTTTATGCTGAAGTTTTTGAAGATATTTTAAAACCAGACTTTAGACAGACAGACAGACAGACAGACGATGTTACAGCAGGAAGTGTAGGGATGGGTGATGTTCATTCAGAATTTTTGAATATTACAAAAGGTGTCCCACAGGGCTCAGTGATAGGGCCACTATTGTTTTCAATTTATATAAATGATATAACCTTGGCACTCGTTCACAGAATAGGCTGTGTCTTCACACTCCTTTAATCAGAACTGAACTAGGAAGATTGTCATTCTCTTACAGTGCACCTTATACTTGGAATAATCTACAAAAGATCTTAAATTTAGACACTTTGCCGCCCTTATGGCAGTTTAAGTGCCTTATTTCAGATCTTGTTTTAATTGAGTGTAAATGTTTTTACCTATATATCTACACCGTACCATGTTTATCACCCTGTATTTCTACTTATAGAGCCCATATATTACAAGTGTTATTTGTTGTTTTGTATGATTTCATTTTTGTTTTAACTGATATGCATGATTGTTCTTTGTTTGCCCATTAATTGGTTTAATGTCTTTGTTCGTGCTCGGCATCATTGAAAATGAGGGTCTCCCTCAACTGATTTCCCAAGTCTTAAATAAAGGTTTGAATTAATGAATGAATGAACATGAGCTGTCCTCAAAATGGACTTTTACCCTTGTCTTTGATACTCGTCATTTATATGTTTTAATAAACTTAACATACAATAAAGCAGTGAAGGTGTGAAAAACAAAGAGCAGCTGTGAGACATTTAAAGGTGGGCTGAGGACAAACAAGGCTGCAAACAAATGAGTGCCATGTGGAGAAGATACAGAGAGAAAGAGTTTAGCAGACATGTCAGTTATCTAACAAAGTAATAATGATCATGTTAACCTCTTTTTCCTTGGTCTTCTTCAGGGCCTGCACTTCACTCTGAGCGTTGTCCTTTTCCTGTGTCTCCAGTTGGAGCAGCCTGATGTTAACATCTTGGTTTACCTCTAACTGGAGGCGAAGAAGGACATTGTGGAAGACAAAATGAGAGACATACTTTTTTTAACCCATTACAGTGATTTGTACAACACAATCAAACCTAGAGTAAAAACTCAACTCAACTGATTCAGTATTTGAGTTTAAATACATGTAAGAGAGAGCAATCTGATAATGCTAAAGAGACTTCTGCTCAGTAAAGGACTCAAATCATTCTGGACTCCATTAACTATAATCTTGACTGAACTATGACTTAAAAACAACATATAGGACATGAATGTGACTGTCACACAGGCTGTGTTTACATGCACGCTAATATTGCATTATCATTGAGAATATGACCATGACAATGACATGTGGGATATGTTCGTATTATTCAGGTTTAAATCACATTATTTGGACATGTCTACAGCACATTATCAACATGCGTCTCAACTGGATTTTTTTACCACAGTTTGCGACACACTGCCATGTCTCTGTCTGTGGTCAGCTACTGATCAAATTTCAATGCAAACGCGCCTGCTGTCCAACTTTTGACATGATTAACAACATGTTAGGGGCGTTAATTGCAGTATGCACGGCTGCATGTAGATGAGTGGAATACTAATTTTCATTGGCGGTGTAAAGAGCTCAGTTGGAAAATTACCTTTTTTGGAATGAGGACAAAAAATGGAATATGTGTATGTAACTGTACTGAATATTTGCTTCAGTAATTTTCATTTCACTCAGCCCATTTCTCAGGAACTCTTTGGACTTGCAGTACTTCATCCATCCACCAGATGCCCTCCGACTTTACCGCCTTTCCCTCGTCAGCCCTGCAGTATGACCAACCCATTTCCACTCATCCACTTCCAGGTTGCCTGTGATGACCTTTGCCTTCTAGACATCTGAACCCAAACCTGTGCTTTCTTCTTACCTGTTCCTGACCCTCTTGGATTTGTTTGCATGATTGGACTGCCTTCCTGTTGCCAACCTGTGAGTCTGTTACTGCCCATCACCTCTTAATTTCCCTTCATGCTACCTACTTTGCTTTGAGAGCATTTGAGTCCTCCTTTGTTTGTTGCCAGAGCTCAGTGGCTGCGACATTTGACACATTAACTTCAGCTGTCTTGTATTTTTATTGTTTGCTGTTTGTGGTTCATGATAAATATTTGTTACTGTAGTTTATTTCATGTATTTACAGTGATGTGAACAAAAAACAAATTAAAAATTGGAGGCTGTTTTGCTAAAACAAGGTAATAAGAGGGCTGAATTCTCATCTGCCTGGCCCAGAAACAAATCTGTATCATAAGGAGAAGATAAAACAGTAGGCAGGTTGGTAAAATGATGAACCTGTGTGTTTTTGTTCTGCAGCTCGTCCTTCAAGGTCTTCACTTTTTCCTCAGACTCCTTTTTCTTCTTCTTCTTCTTCTTCTGGAGGTGAGAGGGGGGAGAGAGATGAGGAGAGACATCATATTGATTAAATACATTAACACACTGATGTCTAATATTACACCAGCCTTCCTGCCTCAGTCAAGCACACAGACTTTGATGCAAGCTAATATTTTGGCTTTTTATTTTAACCTTTTGTTGCTTTATTTTTTCAGACAATAAACCACAGTCAGGAACGAAACCTTTTATGTTTTGGTCCCAAATTCGCAAAGGTTATTCTTATGGCCTCAAACAGGCCAAAACTATTTGTTTCTCTCAGACTAGAGTCCTAAAATTCAAACTTGTGATGTTGTCAATTATAAATTCTAAAGCTGCTCCATCAACAATGAATGCTAACAGATGTTATAGACCAGTAGTTTTCACACTTTGTGCCCAAGGGCACCAAAGGGCGAGCCAATATCTCAAGGCACACCTGTATTTATATCTGTGCACAGCAGCTTCTGTAACATGTTATCACTCTTATCTCAACATAGGACAATAAAGATAAGAAAAAAACCCATTAATAATTTCCACACATGAACTGCGACAAATAGGTTCCCTGTAAAGGTGGCACACCTTTTGAGAATCACTGCTCTGGATGATATTGAGAGCACCCAGGGAAATATAGTATCTGGGTACATTTTCTGTCTCACAGCTGAGAAAACTACAATAGAACAAAGCTCATTTGGGTATAAACAGGAAGACAATCATTGTGTGCCCCTAAAAAAACAGCCTCCCATTCACTGTCTATGGAGCAGCTCAAGACTTTACACTTGGACAATCTTGATGACACGTAAGTTTGAGACTTCCTTGTCTTGTTTCTGGCTCTGAGAGAAAGTAGCTCATGTTCACAAATACTGATTGAACTTAGCCGGGCAATGGGAATAGCATTAGAATTCTTTAGGTGGGGTTCCCCTTTAAATACATACGGTTCAGGTAGGGATGCACGATATTGATATGCCGATATATAACAACTTATTCTTATCTTATTATTATTTTAGTGATCATCAAGTCTCTTCTGTCGTGGAATCAATATCATATTATGCATACTGTTGTCCTGACGGCCCACCAGCAGATGGAGACATATGGTAGAATACTTTTCAGTGCATGTAATATTTATTCATTGTCTAAAATAAGAAAAAGCATGTTGGCTGATTCTGAAATTTCATTTTAAGCCACTTTCAGCCAATACCAGTGATGTGTGGATATTATCATGCATCCTTAGATTCTGGATTCGTTCTTTAAAATGGACTTTTACCCTTGTCTTTGATATTTGTCATTTATGTGTTCTAATGAGCTCAACATACAAAGAGTGGTACATGTGGGAAGAACAAAGTGAGACTGTGACACATTTAAGGATGGACTGGAAACAAATGAGTGATATAGAGAAGTTACAAAGAGCTGAGTAGACATGTCAACCATCTAAATTTACAAATTAATAATAATCATATTATATATATATATATATATATATATATATACATATAACCTCTTTTGTCTTGGTCTCCAGCTGATTCTTCAGGTTCTGCACTTCACTCTGAGCTCTGTCCTTTTGCTGTGTCTCCTGCTGGAGCTGTTTGTTGGTTTCAGCCTGGTTTCCCTCCAGCTTGAAGTAAAGAGACATGGAGGAAGACTAGATGAGAGAAACGCTCTTGCATGGAAGTGATTACACAACACAATCACACCTAAGGTAAAAACCTAACTCTACTTAAAGCTCTGATTCATTCAGTGTTTGAGTTTAAGGACAAATTCACATGACTGTCCTTGAGAGACTCCTGCTCAGTATTTTATTTTCAGTTTCTTCAACCACTGTTTGTGTTTTGGTCTGGAAAAGAACTCATGTCATTCCGCTCTCAGGCTTGGACTCCACTAACCCATAATCCTGACTACAATTTGGATGAAAAACAAAATATAGGACACTAATGTGACACATGACATTTCTCTTAGTAAAGTTCATTTCACATATTTAACATGCAAGAATTAAAATAAACAATCAGAAGTTTTAGGGAGAAATAAAATACCATCAAAAAGTGAGAGGAAAAATGTTTATGGGGGAAGAAACAATATTTTCATAGTATTGAAAGTAAAGTGATGAACCTCTTGTGTCTTCTTCTGCAGCTCCTGTTGCTTCCTCTGAACTTGTCTCCCAGCTTCTTCTCTCCTGGTGTGTTCATCCTGGAGCTGAGTTTAGACACATGATCTTTGATTAAGACATGTAAGGCAACATGACAACAGTGACCAAAAAAAACGTTTGTCAAGTTACACATTTATGTAATGTTTTCTTTTATTTAAAAAAAAAATCAAAATAAATAAATACAAATATGAACCTCTGCGGTTTTCGTCTGCAGCTCCTCCTCCAGGATCTGAACCTTGTTCTCAGCTTCCTCCCTCCTCTGCTGCTCCTCCTGGAACCTCTGCCTGGAAACTAATGGCCACTTTAACAAGAGAGAGGAGACAGAGATTTGAGACAAGGTGGGTCACATGTTCCTTATTAGGGAGTAAGACTGGACAAATTATTACTAAGTTCATGTCTACACATATAGCTTTTAGTCATCGCACCCCAAAAGTTGGTCACTATTTAGAATAGGTTATTCGGGCGATGACATATTTCTATTTAGTTCTTCCTTGTATGTCAGGCTTTCTTTCTTTTTCTGTTAATGTAATCCCCTCTGATGTTTGTTGTCATCTTCATTTGGATTTTGCCAATTCTGTCTCATTTTTACCTTGAACCTGTGATTGTCCCAGCAAAAATTAAAGTTCTGTGTTGACTACATTCCCATACGACCACATATGCTGTTTGTACCCAGGCCCCCGGGGAAGCCACTTCCAATTTTTTCCAGTGGCCAGTTACGGATTAGCCCAAAAAGCATTTCGCCCATAGACCACATTTACAAAAGAAGCATCTGTAAAACTGTTGATCGGAACTTTCAAACTGCGACCAATGTCAGTTATGACTCTTGTCTTTTATGAATTTTTGATCCATGGAGGTTTTGTATTCCCTCGAGCTGAGGAAGGCGATTAAAAAAATCTGTGACATTGAGTGAGTTCACAGGTGGAACAAGCATGAGAAACAGTATTGCCAAATTTAAGTGGGCCACATACCCCAGATGTCAACCCAGAAGCTAGAATCTGCCAGGCAACCAAATCTCATTTAACTTATGAGGCACCACCTTGGAGTCTGGTATCCTGTTCTCAAATATATCTATGAATATGGCCCACTTGATTATATCCTAAATTAACGCATATACCACTTAGTTAGGTTTTGGAAAAAAAATCACAGTTTCGTGTTGTCATGTTACTTAAAAGGATAGTGCACCCAAAAATAAAAATTCAGCCATTATCCACTCACCCATATGCCGAGGGAAGCTCAGGTGAAGTTTTAGAGTCCTCACATACCTTGCTGAGATCCAAGGGGAGAGTCCAACTCCACCTAATGCAGGCTGGGTGCCCCAGATTACACTTGGATCACGACGGACGAGCAGTATGGAGTAATTTTGTGGTTTCAATTATGTGTTTTTTGGACGTTTTAATCTGGGGCGCCGTCAGCCTGCATTAGGTGGAGTTGTGTTGCTACCTCCACAAGTGGATCTCCACAAGTGATGTGAGGACTCTAAAACTTCACCTGAGCCTCCCTCGGCATATGGGTGAGTAGATAATGGCTGAATTTTCATTTTTAGGTGCACTATCCCTTTAACATAAAGTTAAGATCTAACTTAAAATAACTTAAGGTTGACTTCTGGTTTCACCCGGGACACAGACAGTGGTCTCCTGGGTGGAAGTCCTGGGTTTGTTTGGCACATTCATCCACCCTGACCACCTCCCTATGTGAACTGTGTCGCTCTTCACACTTTGTCACTTGACTTCCTCCTTTGCCTTCCTCATAATTACGGGTGTCGTCCACAATAGTAGACAGAAATATGGTCGCAATAAGCTGCTTGTACAAATGACCTATGGTGTTGGGTTTTTGTGGAGGACAGTCTTATTTGTTTTTACTCTGTCCTTCCCCTTTATCCAGCTCTGCTCAGCTCTGTGTCATCTGTGCTCTTGTACTCCTCTTAATTTCTTCTCTTAATCCTATTTGTTGTATCCTTCTTGCTAAGATCAATCTTTACTCGTCCTGCTCTTGGTTTTGTTCTCTGTGCTCAAAGTAATTTCCTGTTTCTTTACATACATGTTTGCTCTTCTTTTCCTCTTTTCCCTTCAAAGGCTTTGTTTCCTCTGCAGCGGCAAGATGGTAATCCGTTCTGTTAGTTTCAGAGTGATTCCTCCTTCCTTCTTCAGTTTCATCCCTGTGGCGTCTCTCGGTCTCTGTGCAAAAAAAAAGCAGTAGAATTCAAGTATTTCAGATATTTGATATAGGAAGGCATCGCAGCATGTGAGATGTTTCAGTCTAAAACCAGGACATCTGTAACAGGCTGTTCTCATGCACTGCTAGTTTTCCTACGCAAAGTAATGCCCCAGCATTTCAACAAATGTAACCATGAGTCAGCAATTTGTGTTGAACCCACATATTTTGGAAGGCTGCAATCACGTGACCAATGTGCTGACGGGACTAAAGAAGGAAGCAGGCCCATAAGGTTGGAAGCTGGGGTGGTGGATGGGTCACAAAATGCAAGATGCTCTCCAGAAGACCAGTGTTTGGAACCGTGAAAAAGCCAAGTGACCTTTGAGTTATTTTCAGCTTCAACTTAAACTTAACTTGCCTAAACCTAACCTCTGTAACTTTACATTACGTATGTAACATCATTGTGAGACACTAATTTATAGCATATCATGTGAAACCATTCTGTGTGCATTTTTGTAACATATGATACAAACCTTTGCACAATGGTACTTTTCTATGAAAATAAGACACTTTAATAAAATAAAATAATTTACACTGTTACACAATTCACAAAGCACTGCAGTTAATGTTTGACTTACTTATTTTCATTTGTCTCCATTTCCACGCAAAAAAGGAAAGGAACAGGATAAGCAGGATGCAAACAGCCAAACTAACAGCCAAACTAGTTGTGATAGACGAAGAACTGGACTGGACCTTAAAGAAATCATCTGAAATGATAAAACACAGAATAACATGACATTGATACAAAATTAGGCCTCAGCTGGCTGATGCTACAACATGTGACTGCATCATAGAAAGATACTTCGTCTACCTGGAACCTGGATGTGTGTCTCTCTGGTCTGGTTGATGTTCCTCTGTTGGACTCTACAGGTGAAGCTGTTGCTGTGTCTCTTCTCCACAGTCACTCTGCTGCTGACAGTATAGAGGTCATCAGGACCTCTGACTGTCTCTGTAGGTCCAGCAGAGAGGAGCTTTCCCTCACCGTCCAGCCACAACACCTCAGGCTCTGGATACCAACTTTTAGATTCACAGTTTAAAATCACCCCTCCTCTCTCTCTGTCAATCCCTGCTAAACTGATGACAGGTGGGGAAACAGCACCTGATGCTGAGCAGTGGACGGAAAACATGGATACTTCAGACAATTATCTCAAAATTGTTACAATTCAAAATGTGTGCGATTCCAAAGCTAATGATTAAAAGCATCTTGGAAAAAATTCACATATATTCCGGACCAAGGACTGTATATCTGCGAATTTGTAAAGCTTCCTGTTTGTCAGGAATAAAGACATGGAGGAGCTCTACATTAACAAGGTATCTGCATTCAATGGTTCTTAATATATCTTAAGACATTAAAAAAGACAGAAGAGGTTAGGTTAGGTTTAGAAATTAGTTATGGTTTGGCATTGTTGCATTACATACTTAGCGTAGCTCCATACAATAGGTTTTGGAAAAGAGTCATGGTTGGGTATCATTGCATTACATACAAACTTAACATTTCGTTATGCAAGTTAGGCTAAGAGAGCTAAAGATAGGTAATTTAGGTTAAGGATTAATCATGGTTGGATGAGTCACTTTATGTAAAGTTTTGTGGGTTGGTTCAGGACAATTAAGTTACATCAGTTAGGTTTAGGAACAAAAATCATGCTTGGGCATTGTTGCGTTATATAATTAATGTAAAATGATGTAGGTTAGGTTTAGGAAAGTAAACTTAAAAAGGTTAGGATTATGAGGAGAAACATGCTTGGAACGTTAAATTAACTTAAAGTTCATTTGGTTCCATATGGGACATGAACACTGGTTTCTTGGGGGAAAGTTGTGTGTTTGTTAAACCCATCCACCTCCCCAACCTGCCTCCTTATGCAGGCTTCACTCCTTCTTTACTCCCATTAGTGCATTTGTCACGTGACACGCCTTCAGGATTATACTTCAGGTTATATATGAATTATTAGTTTACAATTAAATGGCTTATATTCTGGCACATTTCTTTACGTAGGTAAACGAGTGAACAGCACATGAGAACAGCTCGACATTAGCATGATGGAAAAAACTATAGCTTTATATGATATCATGTATTTGAGTATTATTCAGTTTCTTAAGCCCTCAGTCGGCCATTTGAAGTTACCAGCATCAGTGTTTTATTTGTCAGTCTCTGAACCCATCAGCTATCATGTGATGATGCTGAAGCCTCTATGTGTCTACTTACCAACAACGAGTTTAACTGAAGATTGTTTTCCCAGTTCTGGAATGTCACAGTGATATATTCCCTGATCAGAGAGTTGTACTTTGGAGAGTTTGAGTGAAATGTTTCCTCTCTTCAGTTCATCAGCAAACAGTGATGTTCTTCCTCTGTAGGACGGATTTTTTACATGCTCGAGGTTCTGACCAGCACGCAGCACATGGACAAATCTTTGTCTGAGGTCAAATCTCTTCCACTCCAACGTCTCTGCAGTAACATCCATCACAGGTTTCAGGTGACATGACAAAATGACGTTGTCTCCAACTGCTGCTACTACTGAATGAGGTGGACCAATTAACTGAGATTCACCTGAAAGAAAAAATCTGTTTATTTATTTGCTCACAATAGAACGATGTTGCCAAGACACTATTTTAATAATAGACTCTTTTTCTTAAAGGAAATGAAACATCTAGCATCAGTCATAGGAGCAGAAAGCTGAAAGGAGCTCATATTTTTTCATATTTTACAGTCAGTGACTTGTCTTTCATTGCAACGTCAGATTAATGAACACATCCAGCCATCCAGCCATGCAATATGACCCAATTACATTTAATGTAATGAGAATATTTTTTTGAATAAACATATCTACAAAGCTGCACAGTGTTCACTGCAATGTATTCAATTACTTTCGTCAACAGTGTTTGCTTGTAGCATCTAAGGTATGATTAAGAACCTATAAATTCTTGTGCTGGGAAAAAAACCCAACTTGTCATCCCAACACCTTTCATGCTGAGCTGTTTACAATAAGCCTATGTAACTGTATGTGGCTTTGCCCCAGACAAAGAACACCCAACCCAGGCTTCATACACCTGACGTCAGAGGTAATGACTATAAAAATCAGAAGACAACAATCTGAATTATTTTACATGCTGTAGTGGATGCAGCTGTAACACGTTCTCTGGCTGTGCCCTTTGAGCTTTAATTCAATCGAGGACTTTTTTTTTTCCCCTTCAGAGTAAATGTTTTTGGGTGACTAAAATGTCACTAAACACTCAACAGCAGTCTGCTGACATAATTTTTAAAATAATGCTTAAACCTTACCTTTACAAAAGTGTGTGAAGAGAAGCTGGAGCAACGAAACACTGAGTGGTCTGAGCAGAGACTGAAGGGACAGTCTGTCTGTCTGGTGCAACAAAGAAAACACACCAATATTTCCTGTTAGAATTATCAAAATACTAACATCGGTTGACTACATCAAATTACACTCTTTTGATTCCAACATTTGTCAACACATGCAACAAAACCCACACATGGTGCAATGAAAACTGTTTTCCTTTCACTGCCACACTGGCTTCAACATTTCCACCAACACAAATCGACTTTGTTCCTTTTTTATTAACTACAGTTGTGATTTAAATGCAGACTTTAATTCCAGACAGTGACACTGTCTTTTAGAATAAAAGTTAAATCGCGTAGGATAGGCAAAATAACTTTAAAAGACAACATACCTGTTTCATGATGTCTGTCATTTCCTCAGACTGTAGATCTATAAAATTTGTGAATCATTGATAGACTGTGACCTTATCTCACTCTGGTTTATCAACTGCATCAGATCTAGTTTGAACCAGGAGAAATAAGTCAGCAATAAATGAAAGTTTAAAACTACAGAAGACTATAGGTCCCTGGTAGAGACCTGTTGATTAAAGTCTAACGCTGGAAAAAGTGAGAATTAATTTATCAGTTAAACTTTTAACACAGTGAGGTAACTGTTTCTGCTTTCCTACAGACAGTTTCACTTTGCGTATCTTTGTGAACAGCTGAACTTTGAGTCTGTTGCCAGGTAACTGATCACTGAAATATTAGAGCTGCCATTAGAATCAACAACTGGGGATTTCATGAGCTTGTTGTTGGGTCTCCAATGTGACCCAGTGGCATGCACAGACTTTTTGAAGGGCAGGGGCGAAAAGAAAAAAGGGCACATGCAGCGCGTTCTCGCCGCTGAAGAGGGCACTAAGTTCCGCGTGTTTTCGTGGGCACTTTAGTCATGTTTATATGTTCTACAAATGGCACATTATATAGCCTTAACACAGACTAACTAGACAGACTACTCAAGTTAGTTTGTAGTTAGGATCAGCATCCAGGAGAACTGTATAGATTCAACGTTAGACTGTGAAGAACACACAGAGACATGGATGTATGAAGGAAATAAATCTCTGGGGGGGGTGTGGGGGTCCTCCCCCTTCTGTGAGATATAGTTCTGGCATCATGTTTTAACCAGCCAAGAGGGCAGTTTAGTGTGTTTTTTGGCTCCAAAGAGAGCACTTTAGCGCGCGTTTTGGCTCCCAGGAGGGCATTTTGGCTCCCAAGAGGACACTTTAGCGTGCATTTTGGCTCCCAAGAGGACATTTTAGCCTGCGTTTTTCAACAATTGCGCCACGAGGGGGGGCGACCCCCCCTCTGTGCACACCACTGACGTGACCGCAGGGGGCAGAACAGGACTTGTTTCTTAGGTTCACACTGTCTGAAGCCAACCAGCATTAATATACTGTGTCTCAGATTTTACACAATGTAATGTTGAATCTGCCTGTAGGAGCTCTTCACCAGAGATTTCTGGCTGCAAAGCAAAATGTCTTTTCGCTGTTGGCTGAGGTGGAGCCAATCATGAAGGACAAAACATGTGATATTATCACATTCAGCAAATTTTGGCAACAAAGGGAGGGGGACTTAAATGCAGACACATACACAGCTGACCAAAAAAATCCAAAATAGAGAAAATAGTTCCTTTTGGCCATCATTAGTAAGGACAAAAGGGACAGGTGACTGAAACAAATGGGAAAGTCTGAAGGAATGGCAAGCCTGGGACTGACAGAGGGGACAGAAGAGAGCCTCTTTAGACCTGCTATTAATTAAACAGGCTCTGATAGTGAGAATGGGCAAGAAAAACAGAACTGAAGCAGACGTGACAGACACTGGGTATTTAAACAAAGTCAGTAGTGGAGACAGTGAGGTTCTGTGTCTACCAAAGCGACTGGCAGCGCTCAGTGTCTCCAGTGGACATGGCCTCTAAGAAGGGCTAACGAAACACAGTCATTTTACATGTTTCTTTTTGTATCATTATTTCTTTTTATATGAACATTATAAAAGACATCTTATCAAATGAGGGTCTGTGACTTAATGTGCATCCATTTAGCTGTAACCACTGATCTAAAACCTGGATATCAGTGAAGTTCTTATATTATTGTTTTGCATATATTAATCTGAAATTGATGCAACTTCTGTCTCAAATTACCGTCCACTTTGTGAGTGACTATCAGATTCTGCACAACCAAATTTAAACTGTATTTGCCACAAGCTGCAGATACATGTCTTTGTCCTGATTTTTAATATTGATGTTTGCAGTACGGGATGTTTCATGATGGAGAATATCCTTTCTCTCTGTGTTTCCGTCTCAGATGCAGCTATCTGTATCGTTCCAACCAGACTGTAGCTCTTTGAGTTTGAGACTGTTTCTTTTCACTGTGAGGGTCTGGACCCTCACAGGATCTTTATTCCTTTGAAATGATACACGCAAAGCTCTTCTGCTCTTAATATCATGTGGCTGGATGTAATTTTACCAGTATATCAGAGTTTTTGTTTTGTTTTTAAATTGGTTTTCTCATATTTTATACATAACTATCAGTACATTTAATTACAATCACAAGTATTTTAATAAAGGTTGCTTTATTAAAACATAAATCAGAGAGAGTACAAAGATAAAACAAAAATAAACATCATGATTTGGTCTCTAAAGGAGGCTAATTTCACAAAGTCAAAATAAAACATGGCCTTTTGTTTTGTTTAGTCTTTTCCGCTCTATGTTAGATGAATATTGACTTTGTGCATTACAGTGATGGTGGGAAGATTTAATGAAAACCATAGCTAAAAACTAAAAACAAAGGTTACAAGCCAACTGCAGATTAAAAGGGTAAAAAATAGCTAAAAATGAGCATGCTATAAAATCAAAATGTGTGATCACTTTTGGGTTTATTTTTGGAACGTTAAAGGAATACTTTACCCACAAAACAAAATGACCATTTGTCAATCAAGTAGTCACGCAGTGTTTCCTTGAATTTGTGAAGAAAGCGTTGTTGTTTTTTTCTCATGCCTCCACGGAAAACAGTTTATATAGGGCTCAAAAGGGCAGGTGATTGCCCAATGCATTGTGGGTCACAAGAGCCATTTTTGCGGTCATTATTGTTTGTTTACGTTGGTAAAAGACCGAAGAAGCGAAGCGAGGAGCGAGAAGGAACACAACAAAAAAATGGACCAGGCTAAGGAGAAGTCTGTCAAACAGTACCTCGAAAAATCAGGAAAATAGGTGGAGTGGATCCTTACGAGCACCGAAGCTGGACTCAGAATTTAGATGACCTGCCGCCGTTGTCTGAAGCGGAGCTAGTCCTCTATCTTGTCAACGGAATAAGCGACTACACCGGCGATGAATTTAGGAATGCCAAGTTGAGAGATAGAGAGAGAGAAAGAGAGAGGGTGTGCTTTGATTTTCCTTTGTTTGCTGCTCTCGGCTAATGTTAGCTTGGCTAACGCTAGCAGCCTACTAAATGCTACGTATGAAACAACGCAACACATGCTTTGATTCTAACTTACCGCTGTGATAATGCAGTGAACGAATGCTGAAAGTGAGGTTTGGTTGTCTCACGGCTGCTATCCAAGCCATTCGGCGCCTCTTGGTTAGCTCAGAGATCCGAGGTCCCTGGCTTTGTTTCCAAGTGGGAAAGGAGAAAAATCTCAGCCCATCGATCCTTTTCCGTAGCGATCTTGAGAAGGATTGTGGCAGTTAACTACTCGCTAACGTTAATGTTAATTCGCTAAAAGAACAACAACAAAACATAACTGTAGCGTCGCACAACGTAAACAGACTTTCCAATCGCCCGCTAAGCACTGCGGTTTTTCCACTTCCGCTACGTCACCCTTTCGAGCCCTGTAGTACGGTTTTAGTGAGGTTCCATGGAGGCATCAAGAAAAACAGTGTTCTGCACAAATTCTAGGTAACATGGCAAGACCATTTAAAATTGGTCATTTTGTGGGTGCAGTATAGCTTTAATATTTTATTATTTCTGTGTTTTTTTTTAATTCTTGCTAGGAAAACATTTTAGTCTTGGAGCTGGAGTTACAAACTAAAAGGCATCATTTGTAACTGTCTACCAGCCTTGGGATGCGTAACACAAGCATGAGCTAATTATTTTAAACCTATTTTGCTTCTTCTGATGTTGCTGTCTGCTGTTATTGTTCTTTTGAGTCTGTTGTTGCCTCAAGTTTTTCCTCAGAGGTCTCACACTCTGTCTCTGGCTTCTCCGGCTTCGACACTTTTTCTTCACTTGTCCCCACCTAGTGCAAAGAAAACACACACACACACACACAGAAGGTCAATGGAAAGTTAAGTGACCTGCATGCTGCACACTGCAAGGTGCGTGTGCATCAGCATGTGACAGTATGACTTGATAAAATTATTTAAAAGCTCAAAGATACTGATTTAGGTGAATAATACACCTCGGCCTGGGTCTCCGATTCTTTCTCAGCTCCCCCTTCTGTTTCCTGCTCATCCTGGAGAACGATTAAAGAGACCAGAGGAGGAAGTTATTTTATTATCATTCGCATTATTTAGTAAAGTAAATGAAAGTAAATGAGATACACATTATCAAGTCTCTGAGCTGCTAGTTAGTCTTTTCATTTGACCTTTTTAAGGGTAAACTGAAATGTATGAAATTTTTATGCAAATCTGTTTTTATCACACACATCTTGTTAAAAGGACACAAAAATACCAAAACGACCGTAGTGATTAAAGTGAAGATACGAACCTTGTTCTTGCTCTCCAAGTCCTCTGACGTCTTGAAAGTTGCATCGTCATTCTGAGCTTCCTCGCCTCCTTTCTTCTTCTCCTCCTCCTTAGGATAAAGATACACACTTTTTTTCTCCACATTGTATGATGTTCTGGATGAGTATTAATTTCTGCTTGGCTGAAAGCTGTGATTTAAAACTTTTTAATGCAGATATAGTTTGGCTCATCCTCCATCAATATCATGTTGAAAAGATAGAAAGAGGAAAAGACATCAAGACATCACAACAGAAACCAAAGGATTAAGTTGATACTCTGAACCTCCCTGTTCTTGTTCATCAGCTTCTTCTCTGGAATCGGTGGTTTCCCTGCATCTTTCCTACTCAGCTGCCTCTTAAACTGAGAGGAAGGGGAGAGTTATATGTGTTTCAGCAATGATCAATGAAACACAATATGCTCAGACACAGACAGAGAGCTTTGAGTGTACTTTGTCTCCCTCCTTCTTCAGATCCCTGATCTCTGCATTCCTTTTCTCCAGTTTGGTTTGAGTCTCCACAAGCTCTTCTTTGCACCTGTCACTTGCTTGTTTGACGTTCTTCAGCTAACAGACAGACAGACAGATGGATGTTAATAAGGTAAAAGTTTGACAGTGAATGTGAGCACATCTGGACTGTTAACCAGTGACTGAAAACACTTTTTTTCAAGTTGTGACCTGTCTGTTTGCAACAGTGGAAATAAGTCTGAGTATAGTTGGACATAAAGTTCTCTTGCTCTATGGTGTTGTCAGCAGGTAAAGGCTGTTTATGTGCAGCAAAACTGAAAAGACAAATTCAAGCAACAATTTTGGTTTGAATTTGCAATAGATTGGTTTCCTTAAGATTTTTGTAACCTGTTCTCATTCCTAATCCTAGGTCCTCAAATACTGATGCTTGATTACACCCCTCTGCGTCTGATAGCAACGCAAAGGGCAACCTTTGGTATCTAAGTGCCCTTTTTCCATTACCACTTCTGGCCACGCTGAGTCAAGTAATGCTGCATTGATATATATATATATATATATATATATATATATATATATATATATGTATATAATTACTAAAACACAAACAAAACAATCTAAACAAATGCAGAAAAGGTGAAGAAATTAACCTCTGTCCTGAGGTTTTCCACTTCCTTCTCTGCGTCTTTCCTCTTCTGCTCCTCATCCTGGAGCTGATTCGTGGTTTTAGCTAGTTTGTCTTCAAGCTGTAGGAAGGCAAAGATAAAGATAGACAGGGTGGGAAAAATGTTTGGTTATAAAAATGCAAGTTGAGTGGGACGTGTTTTATTTTCATCAGATTTTGCAGAATAGACACACAAACTATTAGATAACAAAATATTTCTGAAAACTTGCTCAGTTTTAATGAACAAAGTGCAAAGAACAGAGTGCAAAAGACGATGTGACATGACAAACATTCATTCCTCTGGCACTGCTGCACCTCATTTGAGGGGTTTTCACCACAGCATAGCGTAATGACGTCATCGTGAGCATACAACTCGATGGCACAGACAACAGAAGTCTTAACTTTGTACTGTTGCTGCTGCTGTGATGGTTTTTATTTTAGATTGATATACACAGGATTGCACAAACATTATCTCCCTCTCCCTCCCCCCCACACATTTTAATATCAAAGCATTTAACCAACCATTATTACAAGTAAAGCTCATCATGCATATAACAATGTGTAAAGATTTTGCCATGAGCTGCTCTTGGTGTGCCTCTGCCTCAACAAAGATATAATGTCGTGATTCTCACATGATTCCCACTTACATTTTTATATTTATTTTCGTCTTCTGAGTCTTTTGATATTGTTTGAACTGCCATGAGCCTCATTGTCTCTTCTGTCTTATTTTCATCTGGAAAATCTCTGTTGGTCTCTGTGTGAAAATTTAAGGTCATATGTGTAGCTGTTTCATCAAAACAAATATTTTTAAAAAAATAATACATTTGCAGAACGTCTAGAAAGATGTAGAATTAAATTCTATATTTTCCTGAAAAAAAATAATTACAGTAGAGGAAATAATCGTTTTAGAAATTTTGACGTGCCCAAAATATGTCAATATTTTCATTGGGTTACATTGGTTACAGGGGGGAGCTCAGGGTTGCCAGATTGTGATAGCTGCAGAGGAATGGCGACGTCCCAGCGCTATCCGTCGCAAATTTTAGCCGACAAACGGAGAAGCAAAACCAGAATCAGCATCGGTTCAGCTTTTGATCGTTGGTGTCAGCTGAAGGCAGAAAAAGGGCTAAAAAGCCACGCAGAGGTTGCTGCATTCCTTCTGGACAGGTAAGCTAATGTTTGCTAACTAACGCAGCTAACTTATAGCTAATGTTAGCTAACTTGGCTAGCTGTCTCCAGTGTCTGTCGTTTATGAACCTGGCAACCTGTAGAATTGAAGAGTGGAGCGAGAGCGGGCGAGTGTGTGAGTGTGACACCTACTGGCTGGGAAGTATGAATCCCATATCTATCCCCTTTAAAGAGGAACACCACCTAACCTAAGAATTCCAGTCTGTTATTCCCATGGCCTTGGAAAGTTCAACTACAATTGGAGAACACAAGCTACTCTCTGTCAAAGCCAGAAACAAGAGAAGTAAGTTTTCAGCTTGTGATGCCATAGGATATAAAGTCTGGAGCTGCTCCTTAGACAATGAATAGGAGACTAATTTTGTGAATTCACAGAATGTTTGTTTTCTATTTATACCCGAATGGGCTTTATCCTATTGTAGTGCTCTCAGTTCTTAAACAGAAAATGGACCCACGTACTCAGAACATTCCCCTGTTTGCTCTCGGGGTCATCTAGACTCCGGACTTTATACCTTGTGACAACACAAAGTTGAGTTTTATTACTCTAGTTTTTGGATTTGGAAAAAGTTGTTCATGGTTACAAATATGTTTGGACTGTCTTAAACCATAAGAATAACAAGGATAGATTTCAAAATAGGAATATTTCCTTTCCAATGTAATGTCATGAAATGCCACGTCAACACAAAAAACTCATATTGAAACTAAAAAAAAAAGGATTTTATGTAAATGTTTTGATAAAATACATATTCGTAATAAAAACTGCAAATCACTTATTGACTTACCATTTTGGTTTTGTCTCAATTTCCACACAAAAAAGAGAAGTATTAGAATCACAGCAATGCAAACAGCCAAACCAACAGCCAAACCAACAGCCAAACCAACAGCCAAACCAGTTGTGTCATTAGAAGAAGGGGCCTGGACCATTAAGAAATCCGCTGAAATGATGAAATACAGAATTACATAACATGATACAAAACTAGACGTCATCTGAAGTTAAAAAGATAATCACAACATGCGTTACGTTTTATAAATCGTGTTTACCTGGAACCTGGATGTGTGTCTCTCTGGTCTGGTTGATGTTCCTCTGTTGGACTCTACAGGTGAAGCTGTTGCTGTGTCTCTTCTCCACAGTCACTCTGCTGCTGACAGTATAGAGGTCATCAGGACCTCTGACTGTCTCTGTAGGTCCAGCAGAGAGGAGCTTTCCCTCACCGTCCAGCCACAACACCTCAGGCTCTGGATGCCAGCCTGCAGACTCACACTGTAACACCACTCCCCCCTTGTCTCTGTCAATCCCTGCTAAACTGATGACAGGTGAGGACGCAGCACCTGGTGATGAGCAAAAAGAAAACTTCCTAAAAAATAGTGGTGTCATTTCAAATACATAAATGATTATTATTTATTAAAATAAAGTTATTGACAGTATTTTAAAATAACAAATAAAAAAACATTTTCCCTAAATCTAGACAATGCCGTAGTAAGCACATTTTAAATAATATTTGTTTTGTGTCTCGGCCCCTGGTCTCAAGCTTAGGGGTGTCCAATTTCACATCTCCATTACATCTCATGAAGGGTTTAGGAAAGGTGTCTTTTTGTGAGTCATTCACCAGCTTTCCTTACATTATTATCAGTCTTCCCAAATACATGGGTTATGCATGTGCATTATGTGGGATATTGTGAATTTGTTGTATTACTCTTAGTTGGAAAATAATGGACAGTGCATGAGAACAGCCTTACTCTTGACTGAGCCATTTAAAAACAAAGGGATCGTACGTCTGAAAAGAATTATGCCATTAATGAAGTAAAGTAAATTATAGTACCAACAGTGAAATGTTGGTAACCACGAAAAACACTTTCTGTTTTGATGGTTGTTCTAGGACTTTAAAATAATCTTTTGAAAATGAATTAGAGTAACCTTTGTAGCAAAAAATGTTTGTATTTTGGTGTCTTTTTTTGTTAGAATTCTTGAAACCAAAGCAGAGCTACACAAAGCTAAAACATTGAAGTTAAGGAAGGTAACTGTATGTGGACAGTTTACACATTTCCACTTACCAACAACGAGCTCAATGAAAGATCCTTTAAGCATGTCTGGAATGTAGCACTTGTATCTTCCTGCATCAGAAGGTCTCACATCAGAGAGTTTCAGTGAAATGTTTCCTCTCTCCAGTTCATCAGTGAACAGTGATGTTCTTCCTTTGTAAGATGGACTGATTGTTTTCGTAACTTCCTTCTCAGCACGCCACACAAAGGCAAATGTAGATTTCAGGTCAGATCTTGTCCACTCCAATGTCATGGCAGCAACGTCCACTGCAGGTTCCAGGTGACATGGTAAAATGATGTTATCGCCAACTGTTGCCACTATTGGCTGAGGTGAACCCATCAACTGAGACTGACCTGGAAATTAAAAAAAATCTATTTCTTTTTCCTTTATATTCAGAATTATACAAAAATGTAGATATTTACTGCAACTCTGTATTAATGTGAAGTCCTCCCCTGTGGTTGATTTTGTACAAAGTCAAAGTCAGTCAGTAGTTATCTTTGAACCATCTGAGTGTGACCTCTTAAGATCATGTTTTAAGTTACCTTTACAATACTTAGTTAGGAAAAGACAGATAACCAAAACACTGAGGAATCTGAGCGGAGACTGAAGGGACAGTCCGTCCATCTGGGGAAACAGACCAGACTTCTGAAAATGAAGCAGAAGAACATTTGCATTTGCAACCAGGCATAGATTGCTATTTACTGTTGGAGGCAAAAGAAAGAAAGTGACAAGTGAAAACAGAAAAATACACAATGGTATTCATTATGTCTTCAGTTTCTGATAATGACCCTAGTTGTTGTCAGTTTTGACAGAACAATCATGCCTCCCTAATATCAACTGATTGACAGATCAGCTGATAAAGACACATCACAACCACCACCAAGTGACACTTCTGAGGAAGGTGGAAGTTTCCGCCGAAACTTGTCAACGTGTGTAACATCCTAATACATGTCTGAGATAAAAGAACAACTTAAGTCATTATTTGCATTCTGCGTAAACAAAACAACCAATAAACGAACCAATAAAAAATGTTACTCATTTCTTTTTGGCTGGACTGCTACAGTCATATAAGTTTTTACCATTACCATTTTAGAGAAATGGTTAAAGATTCCCCTGAGAGCAATTCAAAAATTCAGGACACATTAACAAGTAAAGTCTAATAGAAATGTATAGAAAATACACTTGACAAATTATGATAGCTGATTCAGCTATTTTGCAAATCATGCCTTATGTGATAAACTAATGCCCACATGTTTTAAAGGCATAAGACTATTCAGCAGACAGCCAGTATCATTCATTTTAATGTGATAAGCACATGGATGATAAAGGAAACAGCAGAGTATTGTGCATAATCGCTTGCATGAATGTGTCAAAGCATTTGCTAGAATAGGCAAAAATACATCAGACTTACCCGCTTGATGTCAGTCATTTTCAACGAATGCAGGATCTGTTGAAATGATCGACGTAATCTATGAATCACTCATAGGTGTGGCTTGTGATTTTATGATCACAAATGTGAAAGAAACCAGTTTCCTATTATTCTTTTTTTCTTCTGGTAAAAGAGCAGCAATGTATGACTATTGATACCAAATGAATAAGACGCCCTAACATTTGCCAGATTCTTTAATTCATGGAGTTCAACCAAATAGTTCTGACTTAAATAAGCCTGTCTTTGCTTCAGGTGTATTTCTGGACAGCTGCACTTTGAGCCTTTATCAGGTGGTAATAAAATAATACAGCTACAAGCAAACCATCATGAACAATACCCATGTGTCTTTCTTGTTTGAGCAGTTATGGACACAGATCATTTGGATTAATCATTAGATAACACCCTCAGATCTTAGGCAATGTTATTTTAAAGCTGAATGTTGTAAACAAGAAGTTTGGTTGTCTTTCAGCAGTTGATTAGGGTGAAGCCAGCCATGTCAGCCATCGCCGACTGACAAAAAGTGACACATCCCTTATTTAAACAGATTTTGTAAGTGGAAACAGTCACCTATCCATGCATCTTGCATCTGAGCACCAGTGACCAATTGTTCCCCTTGCCCTCTGTTATGAGACATGAATGACATCCTTATGCAGGCTGATAAAGAGGAACTCTCCATCTTGGTCTTACTGGACTTGAGCGCTGCTTTTGACACCACTGATCACTCCATCCTCATCAGCCAACTGAATACATATGTTGGTATCTCAGGGAAAGCCCTACAATGGTTCAGGTCATATTTGTCAAATAGATGTTTTTCTGTCTCCATAGGTAACTATGTGTCCTCACCCACTCCACTGTTAAATGGGGTGCCCCAGGGCTCAATCTTTGGTCCCATTCTTTTCTCATTGTATATGCATCCCTTGGGCCAGATAATCAGTTGTTTTGGTTGTATATCCTGTCATTGCTATGCGGATGACACTCAGCTATATTTTTCAGTAAAGCCGGATGATCTTAGCAACCTCAACACTCTCCATAACTGTTTAGCTGCGATAAAGGACTGGATGTCTGTCAACTTTCTTCAGCTAAATTCTGACAAAACTGAGATTCTCATTTTTGGCCCTGAAAATACTGCTCAAGGCATCATTCAGCATACTGGCCCACTTGCCCCCTATGTCAAAACTAACGCTAGGAATCTTGGTGTTACATTTGACCCTAAATTGAAACTTGAACAACATGTCAATAAAATGGTTCAATCCTGCTTTTTTCAACTCAGGAACACTGCAAAAATCAGACGGTCATTGTCAGCCTCTGACTTGGAACATATCATTCATGCCTTCATTTTTTCCTGTCTCGATTACTGCAACTCCCTTTTCACCTGCCTTAGCCAAGCTGACCTGTCACGTCTCCAGCTTGTACAAAATGCAGCAGCGAGGCTCGCGGTAGATCGCACATCACTCCTGTTTTAGCCTCACTGCATTGGCTGCCAGTGAAGCTTCATTTCAAGCGAAGCTTCATTTCAGGATTCAATTCAAGATTACTTTAATCACCTATAAGGCCTTACACGGTTTAGCTCCTACCTATATTTCTGAGCTACTAAGCCCATATACCACCGAGCGGTCACTTAGGTCTTCCAACCTAAACCTGTTGGCCATACCACATCCAAACTAAAAACCAAAGGTGACTGTGCTTTTGCTGCCCTGGCACCCAGACTTTGGAACAACCTCCCTACTTCCATTAGATCAGCTGAGTCTGTTGACTGGTTCAAAAAAACACCTAAAAACCTACTTTTTTAGAATGGCTTACTCATAACATTTGATAAATTCAAGTGTATAATCTGGATAATGACTGCATGCTCGCTCCTCATATATGTGTGTGTTGTCTATATGTGTTCTTGAATGTGTCTTCTATGGTCGTGGGGCCCTCTTTTCTTTGTGTCCCAATGTCAATGTAAAGCACTTTGTAACCTGCGTTAAAAAAGGTGCTATATAAATAAAATTTTACTTACTTTTACTTACTTACTATTGGAGACCCATTGCGGGAAGTTCAGCTTGACATGATGGGTTATGTGTTAAATGAGGCCTTGTGAAACATTTTCTTTGTTTTCTGAGCCCACATGCTGCTCTCTGTTCGACAAAGTGCAATGAAATGACATTCCTAGTGGGATCATAACTTAAGAAACTGGCTAATGAGGCTTCATTTGTCATCAATAATTAAAAGGTAGCAGCTCCTGTAAGAGATAGCAATGGGGAAGGATTTTTTATTATTATTTTCCAGTGTATTTTGTGGTGAACATTACAGTCTAGTGCTAAGACTGGCTGAGAAAACACGGAATGCATACAAGACATGATACACATTTTGTAGTTTTGCTGTATTATTTGTGCCACTGACAGCACCAGAAACTGTTACATACGTGTTTTTGTGCTAGTATTAAAAGGTCAGCAGAGGGCGCCCTCAGTTTAGTTAGTATGTCATTGCACAATGCCCTTGGCCCAATATGCCTTTCTCATAGCAGCAGACATGTTGTCTTGTCATAGCAGGAAAAGCACAGGTGTTACTGATAACACCAACAATGGCTCTGTTTTATCAAGTGTTCCAGTGAGAGTGACAGTGATTCAGATTCACACACCTTTGTCATACCAAAAGGGCAATTCATTTATACAATCTAAGCAAACCATGCACAAACTCTCAGACAGAAACAAGCAGCAAGCATGCACAATACCTGAACCCTGAAATCAAAGCAGCTACGTGGCAATCATACATAAAGGTAGGGAAAAGAAGGGCTACTGCATGTGTTTAATGTGTTTTGATACATTTGTGACTTTGTCTGTTATTAAGTTAAGGTACAACGTAAATGTTTTATGTTGTCATGTTGACAGTGTTTTAAGCGTGTGGACTCAGAAGCAAGACCCTTAGGTAAGACAGATGGAATAAAAAAGTGTACATGTCTACTCACATAGAGCCAGAGTGCTAAGGCGAGGGAGCACATGGAGCATAAGTGGATGTGGTGATCAAATCTCCTTAGTTAAAGGTGGGGATGATACCCACCTCACACAAAATGCTGACATCATTTCCCCAGGTTCTCTGGTGACATCTTCTCGATTAAACTGATATAGAGGGCATTCACATGAGAGTTTTTGGAGCCAGGGTGATGGGCAAGGGTATAGTTGTATCTCCTTTAAAAGACCACTCACGTTGCCTGCAAGAATTGAGATGTTTCACTCTACAATTGTACGAGAGATTTTAGTGGTCTGTCCCCAGCAAGAAAGGATACTCCGACCTCTCCAGCCAGTTCCTCTGTGACCACAGGGAAAACCTGACCCCCAGCAGCTTTGCGTTGCCTACATCGTAGTTTTGCTCATGAGGGACATGAATGCACATGGGTGGAATTGGGCCAAATGTTTAGATGAGACAGCCTCTACCACCACACCAGAAAATTTAGACCACGATGACAAACTTGCATTTGGGATCAAGGTGGACAAGGATAGTGTTGGGACCAACTCCTTTGCCTTAGGAAACCACTTAAAGGGGAGCTATGGGAGGTAAGATGAGGACTATCCTTCACTTCTTAATTAAAATGTATCTCGTATCAAGATAGTACCCAAATATAATTTGGCACAGAGCAGCTGGTTGTTGAAGAGTCTCTGGAGTACCCTCTGGACAAGCTGCGCATGTTTCTGTCCAGTTCTCAAGAAGATCAAAGTCATCCAGGTACAAAAACACATATTTGGTCAATATGTCTTGAAGCACATCATTCACAGGGACCTAGGAAATTGCAAAGGCGTGATTTAGATCAAACCGTATCACCAGGCACTAAAAGTGTTTCAGGGGCAGACAGTGATTAAAGATGGGTCTTGGGTGGAGATGTGATTAGGAGGAGGTTGATGGCACAGTCATAAGGATGATGCAGGGGGAGAGAGGTATCTCAGGCCTTGTTGAATACCTCCTTTAGGTCCAAGTATTTATGAAGAACCCTTTTAAGTCCTGGAAACTCAGATGAAGAAGATTCCCTAGGGGAGGTTATGGTCTGCACATCACCTCTTGCACTTACTAGACATGCTCCATATCATCCAAACTAACAATATCTGTTCAACATTAGCATGGCACTGGAGGAGAGACATTAGTAAGACAAAATAACATTAAAAGATACTCATAATGTCTGCCTGGGTTGTTAAAGGTTGTATTCTATTCATTCCCGTCCTTGATCCTACTGTTTTTAGCTGGTGTGTATTTCTGAGATTAAATTAAGAGGCGAGTGAATGCCGATAACTCATAGGCAGAAAAGTGTGTCTCGAAGCCACTGTGAGTCTTGCAGGAAGGACTGAACAGGAAGAGGAAGTTCCCACGCTCATATTACTACAGCAGGACTGATGCTCAGACAGTCAGCAGCAAGCCAGCATGGAGGTTGCAGCTCTCTGCGTCAGACTGTGTGAGTACTATCAGACTGCTCAAGTTACTCTTTAAAAATGTATATATTCTGATATATAAATGCATCTTTGTCTGACACAAAGTTTTCTGTCTTTTTCTGTCCAGTGATGCTTACATTCATATTTCTGGATGCACATGTTCAAAACTGTGGTAAGTAATATACCAGGATATGTACGTGTGAAAAAATACCTAATTTAAACAGTAACTTTCAAAAAGGTGCATGTACTTTGATTTGTTTTGATTTTGAACACTGGTTTGTTTTGTTAAAGCAATGATTCTTGTCTTCCATCCTGGGTGTTTAACGGGTCTTTCATTAACATTCTCTGTCTCTGTCTTTATGTCTCAGATGCAGTTTTCCGTGTTGTTCCAAACAGACTGCAGTTCTTTCTCTTCGAGTCTGTCTCTTTTTACTGTGAGGGTCTTGAAGACCCCACTCAGTTGAGAGGGATCAGGAATACTGAGGAGTTCATTTCATCATGTGTTAGGAAGAGCCCAGTGCTATCGTGCTCTATTAGAGCCTATCTAGAAGACAGTGGAGAATACTGGTGTGAGACTCAAGGAGGGGAGAGAAGCAACAGTGTCAACATCTCTGTCACTGGTAAGCTTGCATTCCTGTAAGAAGTCATGACAGGAAATCAATGAGATTATCCTTGGACATGAAAACGATGTTGGGAGACAGATTTTCATAATGATGGTTTTGTTAAGATTAAACTGATTTTAGTCTTAACTCCCACAAAGTGAGTAAAGTGGTGTAATTCTTTAAATTTAAGCTTCAGGGATGATGGGATAGGGTTCAAGTTCAATGGTGGGGGTCAAGGGAAGGGAATCAAACAGGGTTGTTTGCCAGGGGATAAACGGGACCCGATGGTTGGTTGGGGTCTTGTATGATGGGATGATGCAGGTGGCGTCACATCAGGTGACTGAACTGATGAGTCACAGGTGGTTGAATTAACTAGGTGCAGGTGATTTCAATAAGTGGGAGAGAGAAGCATGGTCTTGCTCCTGAACTTTGGTTTATTAAAGACAGAAACCTTTTTCATTCAGCTGGTTCAGTGATCCTGGAGAGCCCAGTCCTCCCTGTGATGGAGGGAGCCGCTGTGACCCTGCGCTGCAGAGACAGGATGAATTCCTCCGACCTGACAGCTGATTTCTATAAAGATAGCCACCTTATGGGGAGCAGCTCTACAGGAGAGATGACCATCCACAGTGTGTCCAAGTCTGATGAAGGACTCTACAAGTGTCACATCTCTGGAGCTGGAGGATCACCAGAGAGCTGGATGGCTGTCGGAGGTGAGACTCTACTTTGTTTTAAAATAAAATACCACTAGCCAAATTTAGATTGGCACGACTGCAGTGCAAGGATCAGTTTTCAGCCTGAACTACAGCAGCTCTCAGAGACACGATGTTACAGCAGATATGTTCTCTTGTCTCTGCAGCTCATCACAGAGATACTTGTCCTTCTTCGGATCATTCCTTGTATGTTCTCCTCCTCTTAAGGACGGTGTTCACCATAGTGATGGTGGCTCTGCTGCTGCTGCTGGTGGGACTGCTGCACAGAGTTACACAAAAATAACTGATAGTCATGTGCAGAGGTAACTGACTGATAAATGATCGAAACAGAGTATCTTGGAAGTTAGTCTGGTCTTTAAGTTAATGAAATCACATCCTATCCTCTGCATTGTTGCTGTGAAATCTGGTGGAGCTGAAGAAAAACTTCAACTTCAACTTTCTTCAGCATGTTTTTTTTGTCACTTCTAATTTTGGTGTCCCTCCTTTGGTGTAACCTCTGTGTTACATGGTCACACTTGCAGTGTCTTTTTGACTTTCTCACGCCCAGAAAAGGTTTAAAACCTCAGTCACCGATGCATGAGCTATTTCTAAATGGCCACTTGTCAGTAAGGTCAGTATGTGTCACTTTCTGTTTAGTTTTAGACTTGACACGTGGTTCTGATCATTTGAGCCTCTCAGATACAAACCGCATGAGAAAATGTATGTTCAGGAGGCTCTGTAGAAACAACAAACAGGTCAGGTCAGTCTATTTACTTTTCCGCATTCTGAAATCTGTGGTCCTCAGACATGTATCTGCTCTGCTTACCACTCACCTCGGCCTGCAGATTTTTTGGGACAGAGCCTTCAGTGTGGCAGCCCCTACACTTTGATAATCAGACAGAAATCGACAGTGTTCCCTTCCTGTGTCTCTCCAGGCACGGCCCACTCCCTCCTTACCATGCAGGGAGTCACTAAGCAGCCCACACGATGGCGCTGTCTGTTCAACAGAGCTTTTAAAGCACTGACTTGTCATTCCTTGATCCTTTTTCTTAAAACCAAGAGCGTCATCTAGTGGGGTCAAAAACTAAAGACAGTGGTTCATGAGGCTTCATTTAGCCATCACTGCACAGAGGTTCTCATTTTGCTGATTACAGACTTTGTGGTTGAAAGGTCTGGAGATGCAGCTAGTTGGGGTCAGTGGGCTATTTGGCAGCTGTGTGTTAGTAGTGACAACAGTTGTGGTTGGTATACAAGGGTTGGTGGTATTACTCCTGTTCGCAGGAATGGTGTGTATTGTTATTTGCTACCAAGTGCTGCAGCCTTATTAGGGGTTCAAGCCCGCTGAAAGAGCTGAATGCCTATTGTGTTTGCATTGACTCATTATTTTTCTTTTTTTTTCTTCAGAAATGTTTTTGCAAATTCCTGTGAGATGGTACATTGTAGACACATGGAATTTTCACCAGTGATTGGAAGAAATGTGCAAATGTTGCTCAAAAAATAAAAAGCCAATTGGCCACATATTGACACTAAAATAAAGGCCCTAAAATGTTCTCTTATCCTAAACATCTTATCCTAAATCGTAGTTCTGATTCATTCCAAGTTTTCTCTGCACCATCAATGGATCACACTTATTAAAATCTATCAAAAATATTGTTAATATCTCATTGAGTTTTGATGATATTGACCAATAAACGTCAGAGAGGCAGTGGCTCAGCACATAAACTTTTGGGCCAAACATAACAAAACCTGCAAGCAACACCCTAAAAGGTACCAGGGACATATCCTTAAAGTTTAATTTAAACTGACCACCAGAAGGCACCACAAATGCAAAAAAATGGGCATCGGATAATAAAAATCAGGCTATAAATCAGACATTATTTGTGTAATAATAATGAACTCTGTGTTTGGTTAGGCAAGTCTGGTTAGTACCAAATTTTCTGTGAATCGTGAACGTTGTCAAAAGCTTGTTGATATTTCATTGAGTTTTGGGACCACACATTCAAGAAATGGGCATGGAATAACACAAATCAGACTATGAATCAGGAATGTTTTGTCCAGTCATCATAGAATTTGCAGGATATGTTAATTTCTAATGGTAAACCATGTGGGTACAATTATTTTGAAATCAGTCAATAGGGGGCGCCAGCTCCTCCAAACAAGTGCAATGACCTTTTGCATAATTTGACCATAAAACAACGTCAGTCTGTTTAAACATCATCAAATTCAGTGGATTGTTTTAAGCTAAGCCCTTGAGGCACTGCCACAAAGTATTTCTACAATCGACCAATAACAAGTGGCAGAGTTTTGAAAGAAGAATGTGGCCCAGTAAAGATTTGTATGTTAAATAATGAGTATCTGTTCGATCATAATAAAACCTGCTGGTTATCTTTAAAGTAGGCACTGTAAGCTGTCAAAGGTCTTGATTCTACCCAGCTTTTAAGTATTAAAGGTCCATGCTGGTTGAACCCTAGAGTTGCCACTTGCAGCTTTATTTTTATTTAGCTGATGATGTCATGTTATGTATTTAACTCAGCTGTCTTCTTTTTGTATAAAGCAGTTCTTAGTTAACTTTTTGAAGACTTCTGTTTTTGTTGTTTTATTTTTGTTAATAAACCTCCACTTCTGTTTATGTATATTCTTCTGTTTGTATTGATTCTTCCTCCCCAACTTAAATGATTAATTTGCTTACTCTCCTCCCCTACTTCATCTGGTAACGTTACACTCAGAAGCATTCCAGCTACTCTTTCACGTTCTGATGTTTTTGATGGATTGTGAGGAGATCTATTCCACATCTGTGGAATAGATCTCCTCACAATCCATTTTATCGTTATCTTCTTTTATCCAGATACACGTTTGCAATGTATATACAGTATATATATATGGAACTACATGTAAGTTCTCATGTAATACAGTGTTCATACTACACTTGTCATGTCCAGTGGCCAAGCTTCAACTGACCAGGCAGCTGTTGTTGTGCTGTTTATGTTTGTTTTTCTCAAATTAAGAGTGAGAAAATGTTATATTTGCTGATAGTTTCTTTCGGATTGAAAGAAGAAAGCTGGCCTCCCTTTTTTGTTTTGCCCCAGCACTTTAGTTGGGTAATGTCTTCGTTGAGAGAAGCCTGTATTTATCCATTGCATAGCAGCAGTTCATTTCATTTCCACTGGGTGTGCTCACACCTTACAGGCTCACAGAAGGCTGTGTCTCTGACAACCAATCACATCTGTTAAAAGACTGCATCATACCGAGCAACAGGGTCGACCACACCTCCTCACTGAGGTAAAAGTTTCTGTCTCTTCCTCGCTCAGAGTTGCTTTGAAAACTTTCCTCAATCACTCCTAAGCCAGGACTCCTTACTTTTAGCCCAAGTTAAGAGCTCTCTGAGAGATTCTCAGAATGTTTGTGAATACGGCCCCAGATTTAACTACCCTTGTGTTGTACCCCAATGATCTGGGCAATGAATGGGCAAGAATAACAGAGGTGAAGCAGACGTGACACACACTGCTTGTTTAACCAGAGTCCGTAGAGACAGTAACCACCAGTGTAAAGTGAATGCTCATTCTGCTAGGTATGTTGTGTGCCTCCCACAATCAGCAACACACGACTTTCATGGTCGTGGTCGTTTTATATCTAGAACTCTTAGTCAAGTGCAACTCGTCTTTCTTTTCTCTTTTCTTCAAGGTTAACGTCTTGTCCTCTGAGCCACAGGGTTCACCACACTGCTGTATGTTGTATGTTGAGTTGGCCCCAACTTTGGTCTCAACATCAGAAATAAACTGAACAGGAAGAGGAAGCTCTCGTCTTCTTTAAACTTCAGCTGTATTTCAGTCTGAGGATCAGTCAGCAGCAAGACAACATGGAGGTTACAGCTCTCTGCGTCAGACTGTGTGAGTACTGAGTCTCAGCTTTAAGTCTTACATATTCCTGTATATATCATAGACAAGTGTGTGGGTGATAAACACTTTGTATTCTTTGTCTCTGCAGTGACGCCTGTAGTCATTCTGCTCAGTGCTCATGTTCAGAACAACGGTAAGAAGGACTAACGAAACACAGTAATTTTACATGTTTTGTTTTGTATCATATGTTATTTTTCTTGATGGCAGCATCAAGCCTATATGACATTATCACACGGGAGTCCGTGACCTAATTTGTATCAGTTTGGCGGTGCTTGGCCAAAAAAGGTTGAGAACCACTGATCTAAAGCCTGGATACAAGTTAAGTTACATACTGTATATTGCTTTAATTCTAATACTGTATAAGTTACAAAATTGTTTTGCGTACCTTTGACCTCTGTTTCAAATTAACGTCCACACTGAGAGAGAATATTAAAGCATGCACCACTGAATTTAAACTGTATCCGTCACAACCTGCACATACTGTACATGGCTTTGTCTTGATATTTAACATTGAATTTTGGAGTGTTGTAAGTTTCATTTTGGAGAAATCTTTTCTTCCATGTGATTCCGTCTCAGATGCAGCTTTCCGTATCGTTCCAACCAGACTGCAGCTCTTTGAGTTTGAGCCTGTCTCTTTTCACTGTGAGGGTCTGGATGGCTCCACTCAGCTGAGAGGGATCAAAAATACTGTGCAGTTCATTTCTGCATGCGACGAGCGGATGCCGGTGCTATTCTGCACTATTAAAAGAGCCTATCTCGCAGATGGTGGAGAATACTGGTGTGAGACTGAAGAAGGAGAGAGAAGCAACAGTGTCAACATCTCTGTCACTGGTAAGGAAAAGTTTCAATAAAAAGTTGTTGAATGAAATCCATGTGATTATTTTTGAAAGTGAGGAAGATGTTGATGTACAGATCTTAAAAACATTGGTTCTGTTAAGATAAATCCTCCCATTTAACTTCCACAAAGTCAGCAAATGAGTGTATTTCTTAGAATCACAAGAATCACAATATATAAAACCTTTGTTGTTCAGCTGGTTCAGTGATCCTGGAGAGTCCTGTCCTCCCTGTGAGAGAAGGCAAGAATGTCACTCTGCGCTGCAGGAACAATACAACCTCCTCAAACCTGACAGCTGGTTTCTACAAAGATGGCGTCCTCATCAGGAGCAGCTCTACAGGAGAGATGACCATCCACAGTGTTTCCAAGTCTGATGAAGGACTCTACAAGTGTCACATCTCTGGAGCTGGAGGATCACCAGAGAGCTGGATGGCTGTCAGAGGTGAGACTCTACATCGTTTAAAATGAAAATATCTGCAGTGCGAGGATCAGTGTTCAACTTGTGCTGCAGCAGCTCTCAGAGACAAGCTGTTACATACTGTTAATACTGTCATGATGTTACAGCAGATATGTTCTCTTGTCTCTGCAGCTCATCACAGAGACATGTGTCCCTGTTCAGACCTCGTCATACATGTCGTCCTCGTCTTAAGGACGGTGTTCACCATAGTGATGGTGCCTCTGCTGCTGCTGCTGGTGGGACTGCTGCACTGTGGGAAACTCAGAGTTACAGTTGCACAAACATAACTGATACTCATGTATAAAGGTAACATGTCAAGGTAATGAAGCAGAGAACCTCCCATCATGCTTTGGGTCTGGAAAACCTGGCAGAACAGAAAACAATCTTTAAAAAGTGATCACTGAGATTGTTTAACATTGTATTTCCATCTGTTTTTACCACCTCTGTTTAAGAAGTCATGTTTAACTGTGAGGTGTCAAACTCCTCTTCATCACATGTTGATACCTGCAGCAGCTGTGAGACTTTCTCACACAGAACAAGGTTCAAAACCACAGACAGTCTTTTGAAGAGCTGAAAGGTTTCTCAGCATATGTAGTTCTGTGTTTTATTTTAGACTTGGCAGATGCTGCTGATAATTTCAGCTTCTTAGACACAAACCACACAAGAACATGTAAATATGTGTGTAGAGGAGGTGGTTATCTATCTATCTGTCTGTCTGTCTGTCTATCTATCTAAACAGGTGTAGTTTAGTTACACATGTTTCACATGTAAAATCTGTCTCACAAGAAAAAAAAACATTTTCCAGGTTAAAAATGATTTTATATATTTCACCTGAGATATTATCAGATCCTTCATACAGATTAAACACGTGCTGGATTTAGCACAACAAAATAACACAAGAAAAGAAATGTGTGTGTTGCTGAGTTGTTCGCAGACTGCTGCAGCTGCTTCTGCAGGATTACAAAAAAAATAATAATTTAAAGGGACACCAGACAAAGAGGCAAACTGCAGCCAAAGACTTGACTCTACAAAGACAAATAAAAAAATCACCTGTTTATTTTTGGTAAACTCCATTGAAGAAAGAAGTCAGTGAATAGCATAAGAAAAGAATATGTGACATTAC
>NC_065522.1:34318982-34328933 GCF_006386435.1 Epinephelus moara | reverse complement strand
TCTTGTTCTGCAGCTCCTGCTCCAAGGCCTTCACCTTCTCCTCAAACTCCTTCCTGCTCTTCTTCTCCTCCTGGAGCTGACAGGGAGGACACAGATGAACACATTACATGTGATTAAGTTCATTGCCTTAATGTCTGGATATAAATGAATGTTTTCTCCACATTCATTTCAATAGCTTTTTTTTCTCATTCAGTTAAAAATCAGTGTTTCACATGTGTTCATTTTCCTTTCTGATATATATGAAAATGAAATAAACTGCTGAAGGCTTTAAAACAAATAGTTATTACAGTTCACAAATAGACAAGAAAAAACATGTTTTAAAAATGTTTTCAGGGAGAGGAAACACTGAGATAGCTGGAAACAAATCAATATGTTGATGNAATGAAATAAACTGCTGAAGGCTTTAAAACAAATAGTTATTACAGTTCACAAATAGACAAGAAAAAACATGTTTTAAAAATGTTTTCAGGGAGAGGAAACACTGAGATAGCTGGAAACAAATCAATATGTTGATGGAAATATTTACAATAAAAAGAGCAATGAAAGTAAAATACAGTCACAGTGATGAAAGTAAAATCATTAACCTGTTTTGTCTTCTTCTGCTTCAAGGTCGTCACTTCTTTCTCCAAGTTCGTGTTCTTCTTCTTCTCCTCCTGGAGCTAAGAGGGAGGAGAGAGATGAGGAGAAACATTGTATTAGATGAGGAACATTTACTCATCACTACTGACTCAGCAGAATATAAAGAGAGAAATGTGTTTTTCCTCTGAACAGGTCAGGAAGTAGTTGTTGTCAGCAGCAGGTTGGTTGAATCACACACATCACACATTATCACACTGATCACAGCTAAAGACTCATTACTTTAGTTTCTCTGTCTTTTTCTGTTTTTTAGCTTCCAGGGAGAAAGATTTAAAGAAAATATCAGTGTCTGAAGGTCTACATGCTGAAATCTATCAGAGATGATGAAACCAAACTCTTTACAAATCAATAATTTACATGAAGCTAGCATATGATGTGTTCATGGTCAGAGTTAGAGGTTTTGTTAATGCAGTGGAGGGAATTCTGAAGATTAGTTTCTGTCATATGATAATAATGGATCAAGTGATTACTGAGCTGATAAAGGACTAAAAGTGAGAAGGACAAAGAGCAGCTGTGAGACATTTAAAGATGGACTGAGGACAAACAAGACTGGAAACAAGACACAAAAACATTAGATGTCTGGAAGCAAATCAGTGTGTTAATGAAAAGATACACACAGAGAGCAAGGACAGTTAAATACAGTGACAGTGATGAAAGTAAAGTGATGAACCTCTTGTGTCTTCTTCTGCAGCTCCTGTTGCTTCCTCTGAACTTCTCTCTCAGCTTCCTCCCTCCTCTGCTGCTCCTCCAGGAACCTCCGCCTGGAAACTAATGGCCACTTTAACAAGAGAGAGGAGAGAAAGCTATGAGCTTACCATAAACTCACTAAGCACAGGGCATAAGAAAGCCTTGATCTCAGTGAGTTTGAATAGTAACCACAGATTCAGAGACAATGACTCGTAGACTTGAACTGAACAAAATATGTATATATTTTTTTTAGTAAAGTGATTTGTGACTCCACCACTACTGTGAACCAGCCTGCAGCTTTTAAATTATGGGTGAGTGGACTGTAACTTAACAAATGAGACCTTTCCTGTCTTTGTCAGTTGCCTAACCTGTGGAATGACTCTGTGTAAAGGACTCAGGACAGTTTTTGCAGGAACATCCAAAGGATGTGTCCCAAGGGCCATGCTGCAGACAGAGGTATATATATACAGAGGTATATATACACACACACACACACACACACACACACATGCAAGCAACATGAAGCACCAACACACAGCTAAGCATTACATGCAAAATAAATTAGCCATCATGTGGTTCTTAACACAATGTTAACAGATGCAGTTACATGTTCGCAGTATGGTCTCGTGCACTAACACACAAGCCATGCAACACACAGTTAGCCATGCTGATAGGAAAACATATTTCATACATACCCATGCAGAGTCGGTTGCCTGGCAACGGGCAGAGGACATAAAGCAAGTTAGCAGCATGTTAGCAGCCAGATATATCAACAACAGTGTTTAGATGAGCGTCTTGAGTCTTGGTGTGAAGCTGTGAGAGGTGAGACAGTTTCTTATCTCAGGTGGGACAGTGTTTGATAGTTTAGAAGCTCTGACAGAAAAGTATGATTGGCTGAAGGAGGTGGACCTGTAAGTGACTACAGTCCCCTCTCAGTGCAGACCTGATGGATCTGCTGTTTGGGTTTGTCTGTTCAATAAAGGTGCTGAGTCCAGGACGAGCCTCGCCATTTTGTAAAACACATTCCTCTTTAATTTTAATTTTCCTGCTCTTGTCTCTTCTCCCTCCACTGAAAGTGTCCTGTTTGTTAACTCACAGGATTGCTCTTTTCCTCTTCTCCCTTCAAAGACTCCATTTCTTCTCCAATGACAACCTGATCTCCAATTCTCTTAGGTCCAGAGCGATTCTTCCTTCGTCCTGTATCACGTTCATCTGAGGGGCTTCTCTTGGTCTCTGTGTCAAACAAAGGCAGCAGAGTTAAACTGTTGAACACATTAAAGTGCATTTTTTTATTTTGGATATGAAGTAAACAAAATAAATGTCATTTACACAATGGTACAGTTCATATCACTGTCTCCAACCTGTGAGAATAACTTAACTGTAATGAATCTGTGACTTACTGGTTCTGTTGTTCCTCCGTTTACACACAAAAAAGACAAGTAACAGAATCAACAGGATGCAAACAGCCAAACTAACAGCCAAACCAGTGATGATGGAAGAAGAACTGGACTGGACCTTAAAGAAATCATCTGAAATGACAAATGTGGCATTTATATAAAACTGAAGCTCTGCCATCTGAAACTAAAAAAGTGAACACATTAAAATATATAAATCATGTTAACCTGGAACCTGGATGTGTGTCTCTCTGGTCTGGTTGATGTTCCTCTGTTGGACTCTACAGGTGAAGCTGTTGCTGTGTCTCTTCTTCACAGTCACTCTGCTGCTGACAGTATAGAGGTCATCAGGACCTCTGACTGTCTCTGTAGGTCCAGCAGAGAGGAGCTTTCCCTCACCATCCAGCCACAACACCTCAGGCTCTGGATACCAGCTTTTAGACTCACAGAGTAAAATCACTCGTCCGTTCTTTTGGTCTATCCCAGATAAACTGATGTTAGGTGAGAAGACAGCACCTGATGCTGAGCAAAGACAAAGTTTAACCGGGGTGTCAGTAAAAGGGACATTTCGACAATTAATTTACAATCTCCAAACTCTCAAAATTAAGAGAAGAACCTGATTAAAGAAGCTTCAAAATATCCACATTTGCAATGCTTAAATGTGAGAGCATTTCACAGAAAAGTCACGTTTCTTAATCATAAATAGATGAAAAGATTTTTCTTTGTGCTTTTGAACACAGACGGACTGCCCTGCAACTATACAGACACCTGAGTTTCCGACAGCTGCTGTGCTTGTAGCGGTGGTGAGCCAGGCTTTGCTTCCACGCCAAAAGCACAAGCTACAACCCCTCCAGGCCTGGCTCCTGAGAGGGACAGGCTGAGGAAGGCTGGATTGTCTGTGCATGTTGTACAAATCATCCAGACTGCACCACTGCCTGTTCCAACGCTGGGGTGAGGAAAGGGGGCTAGATCCCCTGTCATGCGCAGTTGGCTCTTTTCTTTCCTTTTTGCAGTGTTTGATTGATAGAGTTCTGTCACATGCCACGCAGCAGTCATCCCTTCCTGCCATGAGGGTTTTGGCAATAGACTGGTCTTTGCCCACCCTCTTCTTGAGGAGGTTCTTGCAGGGGGTCAGGAGGCAGCGCCTGGTGATGCATGCCTCCTCTTTGCAATAGGATCTGTCATTGGTGCTCAAGATCTTGATGAAGGATCCATTAGGACCTCTGGAGCGCTCCTCTTTGAAGGTGTTTTCATGCAACACAGTTTTGCTGCTTGCATTTACCTCAGCTATGACAGTATGTAAACCAACTGGCCAGCCAGTGCAGCCTTATTGCTTTCTGCTTTGTGGTGACTGCAGTGGGGCTTCTCTCAGACCAAATCCCTCCTTTGTTACCAAGAACGCAAAGGAGTTTGTTCAGGTTGAGAGTAATACAGTTAGATGCTTTTTGTACTCCACCCCATGAGCTGAATGAATGCACGGCTCCCATCACATGCACTGAATAGCTGTTTGTGTGCTTTGGTGATGGCTCTATCTAAGAAATACCCTCTGAGATGACTTTGTGAGTGCATCTTCAAAGCCTACAGGCAGGCGGGCAGAAACCCTGCCACTGTGGTCGACGCACACTGCACATGTGGTGTGGCAGTGTCTGCGGCCTTGTTCAGCAGGGTGTATGCCCAGGTGTATGCCCTGCAGGTTCATACGGATCTATCTCTTGGTCATGTCGGGCTCTTTTTCGTGGTCTGTGCTCACTGGAACGACACAGGACAGGTGAAATGGTCAGTCGTATTACACCTGACTACCCTTTTGGGCATGATACACCAGCATGTCTTTGTGTTCCTTGATGACCCAGGGAATGTGGTGTGCAGGGTGTCTTTTGCTTGTCTTTCAATCCCTGCAGGGTTAGGCCACAGCTCCACCAAGTTCTGTGGCTCACCACTTGGTTTGGCTGGGGCCCCCTACTTCTACCCTGCGCTGGTCTAGTTTATAATGAACTATGTGAGCTATGGTGACTCACCTTAAGCAGTATCAGTATCAGTGTGGCTGGGTCGATGCTATGTCGTGACAGAACGTGCATTCATCAGACTCCACCCACTGTACCCAAAAAGTGCAGAGGAAGACGGAGCCTCTGTGACATACTATGATGGTTACAATGCTGTAACCCTTGTTCTAGTCTGTTGCCCCTACACCACATGCTAGAGAGGGTGTAGGATGCCTCCTTACATAGGGTGGGGTCATTTATATTCATGTAGGCATGTTCTGATGGGTCAGCTACATTTATTCGGATCTCAGTGCGTGTGTAGTGATTGGAGGAGTAGTATTATCCAAAGACTCCAGTGGAGGGCTCCACTGTACTTATAGAACTAGGGTTACAATATTGTAACCTTAGTTTCTGTCCTTCTTGATAAGCAGAAAAAATTGGTGTGCAGGGTGTCTTATGGTTTTCTTTCGACCCCCTGCAAGGTTAGGCGATGGTTCCAGCCCCCTACTTCTTAGTTATGGCAGCCTAGGTTACAAAGACTTAGGCCGTCTGCGGCTAACTGACCTTAAGTCAGTTAGCCGCTGGCTAGGTGGATGTTATGTCAAAGTAGAGCATTCATTTATCATAAGACTGGTTTGATATCGTACTCTGGTTGCACAGTTAATTTCCCAACATCAATGTCTGAAAGCTCTTGTCACCAAAGTCCTGAAGAGGAATGCTCAGCCTTCACCAAACTGCACTCTGAACATAAACTGTATGTGTCTACTTACCAACAACAAGCTTAACTGAAGATTGTTTTCCCAGTTCTGGAATGTCACAGTGATATATTCCTCGATCAGAGAGTTGTACTTTGGAGAGTTTCAGTGAAATGTTTCCTCTCTCCAGTTCATCAGCAAACAGTGATGTTCTTCCTCTGTAGGACGGATTTTTTACATGCTCGAGGTTCTGACCAGCATGCAGCACATGGACAAGTCTTTGTCTGAGGTCAAATCTCTTCCACTCCAACGTCTCTGCAGTAACATCCATCACAGGTTTCAGGTGACATGGCAAAATGACGTCGTCTCCAACTTCTGCTACTATCGAATGAGGTGGACCAATCAACTGAGATTCACCTGAAAGAAACAGATCTGCTTTATTAAATCAGCACTGTCTTCTAAAGTTTCCTGTTACATTTTAAGAAAATCTGAATATGACATTTTTTATCAACATGAAGGGATTCTTTTTCTCTTGTTATCCCCCTTTTCTTCTCTCAAAGTGTCTGTGCAGCGACAACCATGATTAAATCTAAAATTGGAAGGTGGGTCGCATATCACCCACTTCTGCATGGGGTGCCGTTTGTAAAGTGGCTCGCACTGAAAGTAACAGCAACATTTTACCACATTTAGCTTCAAACAATGTTTAAAAAAGGGGTGTGAATTTTTTAAAGTCACTTTTTATCACATTTACAGAAATATCTGAAATATGTTAAATATAATGTCACAGTTAAATCTAAATATTAAATGTTAAATCCAAATGCTAAATTTAAACGTTAACTGTTGAATCTAAATGTTACATTTAAATCTTAATGTGCTTGGTGAAACTAAATACACTGCCGGTCAGCAGAAGTAGCAAAATAAAAGCATGAGATGGTCAGACTGTGTTTATAGCATCAAATAATGAATTAAAACCAAACTAAACGGAGAAAATGAACACTTGAACATACATCAGCGTGATAAGAACTACCTACAATGACAGAAACCATGTTTGGGGAAATTTTATTTGCTGTGTACTTTGAGTTTTTAGTGTCCCATCTGCCAACATGGAGGGTGTGGAATTCATTGGTACATTCTCTTATCGGTACACTTTAGATTTAGATTTAACATTTAACATTTGGGGCGTCAGTGGCTTGGTGGTGGAGCGGGCGCCCCATGTGCAGGGCTGTTGCCGCAGGGGCTCAGGTTCGACTCCAGCCTGTGGCCGTTTCCTGCATGTCACTCCCCCTCTCTCTCCCCCTTTCACACTTGTCTTTCCTGTCGATTGAACGCTAAAATGCCCAAAAAATCTTAAAAAACAAGAAAAACATTTAACATTTAGATTTAGATTTAACATCTAGATTTAGATTTAACATTTCGGTTTAACATTTAATATTTAGATTTAACTGTGACATTATATTTAACATATTTCAAATATTGCTGTAAATGTAAAAAGTGACACACCACTTTTTTAAACATTGTTTGAAGCTAAATGTGGCAAAATATTGCCGTTAATTTCAGTGTGCGCCACTTTACAAACCCCATACTTCTGAGGCGCATGCAATTACATTTACTCACCTCAAGGTGGTGCTATGACAATCAAGTTTACTTTTTTGCAATTAACTCAAACAGCCTGGCTTAAAGTAAAAAAAACTTTCATCATTTAATGTCTCAATTCATCATCACCTTCACTCCAATGGTCGTCTTCTCCAAAAGTATCAAGTTTGTCAATTTTCTTGACATTCAATTTCCAGAACTCATCAGAAACCATTGGGCTAATCAGCTCAAAACTTTGGCAGGCTCATCAATGGACCTTACTGATCTTAACTTATCAAGGAAATGTCTATATGGCTCAAGCAATTACAACCAAACTTGGTGCACATGTTCGGATGCTAGGTCCCAACTTCACGACACTGCCTTTGGATATTTTTCCACTAGGGTGCGCCACAGTTGTGTGTGTTTGTATCCCTTAATCAGCTACAGAGATTCATATGAAATTTGGTTCCCACAAGTTAAGTCATGACTCAGTGGTTGAATAAAATTGGGGAAAATTGCCTAAAGTGGGCATAGCTCATTACGTCAAATCTTAATTTCTAGACCTTTCACATCCCAACTTAAAAATATCTAAATAAACCACCGGCACATCCTACAGAGCTGAAATATTTTTTCAGCACTGAATTGTGATTTAAGTTTGCCTCACTGCAACCTATGGTCAGTTCAAAAATCTGTCACTCTTGGCCCAGACATTATTTGCATCACATTTCAAATGTGTTTAGATATGTCAATTTGTGAGTCAGCAGTGACATCGAGTGTCTTACTGTAATTTATACTGTATGCATGACTTTTTTTATTTCACCAAATATTTATTATTTATTAGTATTCAACAATACCAGAAGAATTATGTGTGATTTTCTTTGCAGAATTTTATCACCAACACTTTGATTTTTAAGCAATTTAAGTTTAAATAGACGAAGATATCACAGTATTGCATATGATGTAATGGTAACACTTTATAATACATCCTGCGACAGTCGAGTTATAGTGTTATATCACTGTATGAATCAATACATGAAAAATACTTACTAGTTCGGACTTACTACTTACTACATTTGTGCAGAGACTGATTGAGACTGTAAGTATGTGGACATACTGGGTACCTACAGGGTGTTTTAAAGGGAAGGAGGAATGACTTAAGTTGTAAGTATTTTGTAAGTACTGGGTATATACGGGGTATTTTAGATGAAAAGGGAGATAACTTATACTGTAAGTATTTAAGAAGTACAACAACTGTATAAGAAGCATGTGATTTTTTTCCCCTAAACATAATCTAGGTATCTTTACTTGCTTCAACCTAATCTATGTGACTTTGTGTTACGTATGAAACGTTATTCACGAGGCACTAATTTGTTCAGTATCATACAAAATGTTGTGTGAGTTACCTCGACATGAGTGTGTTAGAAGCAGATGGAAAACCAAAACACTGACTGGTCTGAGCGGAGACTGAAGGGACAGCCCATCTGTCTGGTGAGTCATCCTGCAGATATAATAAATAAACCAGTGACACATTGAATTAAAACATGCTTTTGAATTGGTATTTAGGTCAGATAAGTCCCTCTGCCATTCCTGAGCAGGCTTAAAGGAGCACTCAAACTATGAATTAGTACACCTCTGTAAGGTTGGCGGACTTGTGAGAGACAGCTTTAAATACAGAAAAAAGAGCAGCAGTAATGAGATATTTTGACTTTAAGTACGGAAGTTGAAACGTAAGGTTGAGTACTTCTTACAAAACAAAATGTTTTGTTGTTTCATCTTTTTATGTGACTTGACTGATTTAAAAATGCAGATTTGAATCAACTAAAACAATCTGTACATATATGTAGTGTATGGTCCTGTATGCCAACACAGCATTGACATTTCCTGCACACAAAGGCTATAAAATAAACTTTATTACTCTTTTATAAACCACTGAGATTAAATGCAGACTTACATTTATTCTAGAGGGTGATCATGTCTTTTAAAATAGAAGTTAAGACATGTAGAATAGACCAGAATAAAGTCAAAAGACGACGTACCTGCTGCGTGATGTTTCAGCCATTTTCCTGTGCTCAGTTTTACTGTGTGAGTGAACTTTGAGCCTTGACTGATATTTGATCACTTGTATAAAATATTACAGCTTCAATAAAAGCCAACAGGAGCAAGCTCTCTCTGACAGTGGGGGTGGGGTCATCAGGTTGTTGTTGGGTCTGTTATCTGACTGCTGGGGGCAGAACAGGACTTGTTTATTGGGTTCACACTGTCTGAAGCCAAACGACATCTACTGTGTTATACTTGATTTGTAAAGTTAATGCTGACTGTAGAAGCTCTTCCTCAAAGAATTCTCTCTGCAAAACAAAACATCGACTTGTCTTTCAGCTGTCAGTCAGGGTTTAGCCAGTCATGTCAACCTTCACCTACCCACAACACATGTGACACTGTTAATTTAAACAGTCAGTAATGGAGACAGGTGTCTTACAGTGCAGAGTGCTGCCCACCCTCGCTCCCTACTCCCTAACTGCACTCAAAGAGAAGACCAAGCTGGAGGTTAAGGTTGGCATGATGTTCATGTCAGTAAAGAGTCTCAGCCAGCGCAGGTGTATCGAGACGTGCTGAGTGAAGAGCAACTTTCTGTAGCAGTTCATGGTTGGTGTCCTCTGAACCACATTCTGCTACACACGGCCGTGTGATGAAGCCACAGCAAGTCCGGCCCCCGCTTTTGTCTCAACATCAGATCTAAACTGAACAGGAAGAGGAAGCTCTCGTCTACATTAAACTTCAGCTGTATTTCAGTCTGATGGTCAGTCAGCAGCAAGACAACATGGAGGTTACAGCTCTCTGCGTCAGACTGTGTGAGTACTGAGTCTCAGCTTTAAGTCTTACATATTCCTGTATATATCGTAGACAAGTGTGTGGGTGATAAACACTTTGTATTCTTTGTCTTTGCAGTGACGCCTGTAGTCATTCTGCTCAGTGCTCATGTTCAGAACA
>NC_065522.1:34313300-34316102 GCF_006386435.1 Epinephelus moara | reverse complement strand
TGACCACGAGGGATAGCGTGCACCTTATCTGCACAATCAGTAACGCGTACATTACGTACGAGATGAACAAAGCTGTACGATTATCCATCTTGCTGTTGTTTGAAAATGCCGGTCTGCCGCCTGACTCCAGTTGTTTATTATTAAGTGGCGTAATAGGTCAACCGGAAAGGGGGCCGTATTAACCCGCTGAAACGACGCATATTGAGGAGGAGGACACGTTCCCGTCAGTAATTCAATTCTCTCAGTTGCATGTAAACTGGGACAAGAGCAGAAGTCCGATTAGACGCCAAAATCGAATTTTTAATATTTTCTACATTGATTCTAAACACTTGATAAACTGGAAGTGGTTTCTTTGTAAAAAAAAAAAAAATATATATATATATATATATATATATATATATATATGTATTGCATCAAAACTTCAAGTNTCTAAACACTTGATAAACTGGAAGTGGTTTCTTTGTAAAAAAAAAAAAAATATATATATATATATATATATATATATATATGTATTGCATCAAAACTTCAAGTAATGCTTCACAAACACAATGTAAAGCAAAAAAATTAAATAAAAACCCTGCATTTGACAACACAACATATTTTGTGAGTTTTTCAATGGAAAACATTTTAAATCAACATACGTACATTTAATTTCTTCAGGAGAGGAGTGTGTTGTGCTTTATGTATGATGTGCTTTGTGTTTTCAAGTTTCCTGAATTGTGGTACAGTTTAACATTTCAGCGTGTATCATTGGTATTATGGATGTTAACTGTCTTCGTGGTGCTCTCTGGACACGCTCTGCTGCTCTCAGATCCAAGGTCACCTCCAGAATCTCAGCTGGTGACCTGTTGGAAATGATAGTGGGTTTTACGTTTGCAAATGTCACATCATATATCATATCACAGACTTTAAAACCTACAGTAACCAAACTCTGAAGAGCAGGTTTAGAGTCTCATCCACACCTCAGGCAAAAAAACAAACTGCTGTTTTAACTAGATTCCTGGGTCAGGACACATTGTTTATCATAGACAGCTGTTGTTTCTCCAGTGTTATCTAATATTAATCAACACTTGGCATGAAATGTGTCTTAAATGAAGCATGAAGTTGGTTTAATGTTGCAATGAGATGCACTGATGTTTGATTTGAGCTACTGTACAATGCAGTGGTTAAATACCCCAGAAGGTGTCAGGGTAAATTCATTTACTATATTAACAAGTATTTTGTTCTGTCGTATAAATTATACAGAGAAGGCTGGGGGCACAAGGGGACTGACTGGAAAACTCTAAACTAGCTACAATATATGGGTTAAACTCAAGCATTAGGCTGGGGGTCTGGGAATTTGGGGACTATAAAAGATAAATTACTTGATGTAAGTGTCTCTGGCTTTAAGTCTGAAGTGATCTGCATGGGAGTTTCAACAACTTGGTGTCTAAGATTTGCTTCTGTGAGTACTCTGATTCATCTTGGTCTCAACAAAGTTAATGTTGAATGAATACAATTAAAGAGAAGAGAGATGATAAGACAGCTGAGATGAACCTGTGTGTCCTTGTTCTGCAACTCCTCATTTAAGGTCTTCTTTTTTTCCAGAAACTCCACCCTCTTCTCCTCACACCCTGGAGCCGAGAAGGAGCAGAGGGATGAAGACAGTGTATTTGATTAAATACATTTACACATTGCTTCTTTTTCAGGAAACACCAAAGTGAGAAATGTGACAGTAAAGGATGAACCTGTCTGTCTTTGTTTTGCGACTCCTCCCTCAAGGTCTCTAGTTCTTTCTCCAGCTCTGTGTTCTTCTTCTTCTCATCAAGGAGCTGCTTCTCCAACTGAGACGTAGAAGAGGGATGAAGAGAGACATTTTATTTGATTAAGATCATTTACACATTGCTAACTTTTCAAGAAACAGTAAAGTGAGAAATGAGACAGGTAAAACGATGAACCTGTTTGTCCTTGTTCTGCAGCTCCTCCTTCAAGGTCTTTACTTCTTTCTCCAACTCTGTCTTCTTCTTCTTCTCATCCTGGAGCTGAGAGGCAGGAGAGGGATGAAGAGAGACACTATTTTAAGTTGATTTTCACATCACATCCCACTCAGGAGTAGTTAATGTGAGAAATGTCTTTTCATTCTTCCCAGTAGTAACTCTTAAGTGGTTAAGAAGTAGCAGCAAACTGACTGACCTCATTGTGTTTGATATTTATTTCTTGAAAGCACAGATTCTAATGTAAAACTGTTTTAAGTCATTAAACTAACTGTATCCTCATGAACTAAACAACACTGCACACGTTCATTTGGAGATTGGTTTTACTTAAACATTCACAAATCAGTTTTAGGTTTAAGGTTAGTAAGTTAGTTAGTTAGTTAGTTAGTTAGTTTGTTTTAAGCTACTGGGGAAAACATTTGGAGAGAACATCACTGGCTGGTATATTCTGAAATTTAAAGGTGATAGTTACCAATTTTAACGTAGCAGTGGTGATGATGAAGTTTAATTTCTGTCATATGATAATAATGAATAAAACCAACCTAAATTAATTAATTAATGTAGGAAGAACAAAGTGAAGCTGTGACACATTTAAAGATGGAAACAGATCAGTGTGATGAGGAGAAGATACAGAGAGAAGATTCACAAAGTTAATAATAATCATATTAACCTCTCTTCTCTTGGTCTCCAGCTGATTCTTCAGGGTCTGCACTTCACTCTGAGCTTCCTCTTGTCCCTGTGGGAGCTGCCTGGTGGTTTCAGGTTGTTTTCCTTCCATCTGGCAGTGAAGAGAGACAAAGAAGATTTGATCAGAATCAGAATCAGAATC
>NC_065522.1:34307617-34309955 GCF_006386435.1 Epinephelus moara | reverse complement strand
GAAGCTGTGAGACATTTAAAGATGGAAACAGATCAGTGTGATGAGGAGAAGATACAGAGAGAAAGAGTTGAGCAGACATGTCAGTCAGGTTCACAAAGTTAATAATAATCATATTAACCTCTGTTTTCTTGGTCTCCAGCTGATTCTTCAGGGTCTGCACTTCACTCTGAGCTCTGTCCTTTAACTGTGTCTGCACCTGGAGCTGTTTGATGGTTTCAGCCTGGTTTCTCTCAAACTGTGAGTGAAGNACAAAGTTAATAATAATCATATTAACCTCTCTTCTCTTGGTCTCCAGCTGATTCTTCAGGGTCTGCACTTCACTCTGAGCTCTGTCCTTTAACTGTGTCTGCACCTGGAGCTGTTTGATGGTTTCAGCCTGGTTTCTCTCAAACTGTGAGTGAAGAGAGACATGGAGGAAGACTAGATGAGAGACATGGAGGAAGACTAGGTGAGAGACATGGAGGAAGACTAGATGAGAGACATGCTGTCTATTAGCCATGGTAGTAATCATACAACACTATCACACCTAAGGTAAAAACCTGATCTGATTGATTTAGCTGTGAGTTGATCCCAAAGAGCCTCCTGCAGTTTTTCAAACCATGTAACACCTGACTCACTGTAAACACTCAGCTGTCTTCTGTTGTTATTTACATGTAAACTGTGTTTAACTGCTTCCTGTTCTGTAGTTTACTGTGCACATTTATGTTCTTACTTCAGTTTGTTTCATATTGAATATGCAGAAATCAAATAAGTATCTGGATGTTTTGACAGGAATAAATACTACAGCCAAAACATGAGAAGAGAAAAAGACATTTGAATAATTAAATAACTAGATGGCTGGAAACAAATCAATGTGTTGATGGAAAGTTATATTAAGATAACAATGTCAGATACGTTCATGGATGACTGAAGGTTATTACTTGTCTTATTTGATTGCTATTTGTGTTAATCAGGATGATGTAAAGTGAAAGAAATGTGACAAGTAGGTAAGAAGATGAACCTGTGTGTTCTTGTTCTGCAGCTCCTGCTCCAAGGCCTTCACCTTCTCCTCAAACTCCTTCCTGCTCTTCTTCTCCTCCTGGAGCTGACAGGGAGGACACAGACGAAGAGGGACATTGTATTTGATTTAGTACACTGCCTTACTGTTTGGATAGATGTTTTCTCCACACATTTTTGATTTCTATGAGTTACTCAGAAGTAATAAAAGATCAACCTCTGTGTTCCTGTTCTGCAGCTCCTGCTTCAAGGCCTTCACTTCCTCTGCAGAATTCATCCTGCTGTCCTTCTCATCTTGGAGCTGCTTCTCCAACTGAAAGGTCAGAGACAGAAGAAGAGAAACTTTGTATTTGATGAAGTACAATGCAGTACTGTCTGGATAGATGTTTTCTTTAGATTTATTTCAGTAGTTATTTTTCTAATCATTTAAAAAGCAGTGTCTCAGCAAGTTTCACATATATTCATTTTCATTTTAATCCGTTTTGATACACCAGCCTCTCCAGCTCATAAATATTTATTAGTGATATGTTTTCATTTGTTGTTTTATTCTCTCTTAGCTCATAAACAACAGCGAGGGATTTCAGCTTTCATGTTTTGGTCTTCATTTTTGCTTTGGACATGATCTACTTTAATAAAGGATTTTCCCCCTGTCTGCAGACTACATGATGAGTGGAAGACAACATACGTACAGGACATGACTGTGACACGCTGTAAACATTAAGCCGTCTTCTGTTTTTCTTTAGATGAAAAATGTGTGTAACTCCTTCTTGTTTTGTAGTTTATTACACACACATCTGTTGTTACTGTTCTTTGTTTCATACAGTTAATATATGAAAATATAATCAACAATACAAGCTTTCAGTGAGATAGTTACAGTCAAAGACTGACAAGAACAAAGTGCAGTGGAAAAATAAAATTGAAGGGGAATTGATAAGAAGTAACAGGCTGGCTGGAAAGAAAAAAAATCAGTGAAGAAGAATACAATACATACCTTCTGCTCCAGGTGCGTAACCTTGTTCTCAGCTTCCTCCCTCCTCTGCTTCACCTCCTGGTACTTCTGCCTGGAAACTAACCACTTGAACGAGAGAGAGGAGAGAAAGCCAGAAGGTAAGCCATGTTCTTCGTGAGTCTGAATAGTAACTTCAGAGTCAGTAGTAGCTCTGCTACAGTGTTAGTCTCGCTCACCAGACCTTTCTCAAGAAAAGAAAAGTCTGGCTGGGACGACTCTCACTTTAAGATTGGAGAAAAAAACGCCCCAGCTGCTTGTATTTCTTTCAGCCAATCACAATCGTTCTGGGCGGTGCCACAGCAACGGTGCGCTTGCAAAAATATTGCCGGGGGG
>NC_065522.1:34298723-34307610 GCF_006386435.1 Epinephelus moara | reverse complement strand
AACTGCTACACAACCGGAGGTGGTAGGGCGGGACTTCAGCGGGTGGCTCGTTCCGCCCAATGAGAGGCTGATCTATGTAGCGAACTTCCGCCCACTCAGACTAGTACAGTGCTAACAGTGTTCAACACTATCTAACATTAGCTACGTTGGTTTATCATCTTATTATAACTAACATATTAATTCTTCTACTTCATCCTTTCATTTACATCTTGTGCATTTTTTGAAGCTTTAATTTATCGATTGTTTTCTACCTTTCTATGTGCTCTCCAGCTTGGAAACACAAACAAATACCTCTGGCCTTTTAGATCAAAATGTAATTTTCCTGCTCTTGTTTTTTCTCCCTCCACTGAAAGTGTCCTGTTTGTTAACTCACATGTTTGCTCTTCTTTTCCTCTTTTCCCTTCAGAGACTTCATCTCTTCTCCAGAGGGATTCTCCCTTCGTCCTGTATCACGTTCATCTGAGGGGCTTCTCTTGGTCTCTGTGTCAAACAAAGGCAGCAGAGTTAAACTGTTAAACACATTAAAGTGCATTTTAGAAATGTATCACAGCACAGAGACATTTCAGTCTAAACTCAGCTATATACAGTTTCATTGATTGGATATAAAGTAAACAACAGTACACTCTTATAACAAAACTCCTGTTACTAGCTAGACGATGTATTTTGTTCCAATGGATTAAAGACAAACCCCCAACAGTAACGCAGTGGTACAGAGAAATTTATAAGGTCTTACCAATGGAAAGCCTCTCTGCTACCTTAGGGGGGAACAATACATTTTTTTTTTTTAATTTTAAATCTGGCAACCAATTTTAGAGCATCTGCCTTATGAAATTTCAGACTTACTACAGAGAGGTGGATTAACTTTCAGAATGAATTCCAATTGATAGTTATTCCCTTCTTTTTTGTAATTTTATTTTAAGAATGTATCTTCTCATCAACCCCCTTTTCCTTGAAAACTTGTGACCTAACACAGGAATGGAGTAAATTTTCCTTTTGTGCTGTGCTTGTCCTGTGATGTATATTGTCGATGCTATCATTTTGCTCTGATTTGTGTTTCAGGTGCTGTCATGCCTGTTTGTTTTTTTTGTTTTTTTTTCTTTCTGTTGTCCTGTTTGGTTTTTCTGTTTCCTTTTGCATTCTGAAAATTAAAATCAATAAAATATATATTTAAAAAAAAAAAGTAAACAACAAATAAATGTCATTTACACAGTGGTACAGTTCATATCACTATCTCCAACCTGTGAGAATAACTTGACTCTAATGAATCTGTGACTTACTGGTTCTGTTGTTCCTCCGTTTACACACAAAAAAGACAAGTAACAGAATCAACAGGATGCAAACAGCCAAACTAACAGCCAAACCAGTGATGGTGGAAGAAGAACTGGACTGGACCTTGAAGAAATCATCTGAAATGATAAAACAAAAATAAGATGACATCTATATAGAGCTGGAGCTATTTGAAACTGAAACAGTGACCACATGATAAAGATGTGCATTGTTTACCTGACATAGAGATGTGTGTCTCTCTGGTCTGATAAAGATGTGCATTGTTTACCTGACATAGAGATGTGTGTCTCTCTGGTCTGGTTGATGTTCCTCTGTTGGACTCTACAGGTGAAGCTGTTGCTGTGTCTCTTCTCAACAGTCACTCTGCTGCTGACAGTATAGAGGTCATCAGGACCTCTGACTGTCTCTGTAGGTCCAGCAGAGAGGAGCTTTCCCTCACCGTCCAGCCACAGCACCTCAGGCTCTGGATGCCAGCCTGCAGACTCACACTGTAACACCACTCCTCTGCTGGCTTCATCAATCCCTGCTAAACTGATGACAGGTGAGGACGCAGCACCTGGTGATGAGCGAAAGGGAAACACTTAAACAGCTGTCAGTAACACAATCACCACATTAATGATAACAAAGATGCACAAATGTAAAATCCATGTGGTGATCTCTTTTGGCAAGGCCTCTAAACCCAGAATATACTGGAGCTGGATATTAAAATAATGATTGTTTCCAGCTGCCATATTTATCGTCGCCCAAACATTCGTTTGCTGTGTTCGGTAGTGATGGCCAAATGAAGCCTCATGAACCACTGTCTTTATTCTCTGAAGCCACTGGATGGAACTGTCTGATCAACAAAGGTTTGAAAGCACATTTCATTGTCATTCCTTCAGCCTTTATCTTTAAACCAAGACCACCATCTGGTGGAGTTAGAAAATAAAGAAAATGGTTCATGAGGCTTCATTTAACCATCACTAGTGTTCGGCGAGATAAGAACATTTTATGAATCATACATGAACCCTGACATAAGATGAATTCTGTGCTCGGATCTGTGCTGGTTTGTACGTCCCATGGATAAATGAGGGCCAATGTGTCTCTTTAACTCTTTTGGGTATTATTTACATTAACCAACAGAAAAAAAAAAAGTTTTTCCAATGGCATCTATGAGCTGTTCTTAAAAATATTAAATGTTGGGATGTTTGATGACCATGGTTGTGCTCTTCATCTCTCAGCACCAGTGGCTGGAAGCTCTGTTGATCCCTCTACAGTTCCACTTTGGATGCACAGACTACACTGTAGATACTGAATGTGTCCACTTACCAACAACAAGCTCAACAAAAGAGTCTATTTTCATTTTGGGAATGAAGCATCTGTATCTTCCTGCATCAGAAGGTCTCACATCAGAGAGCTTCAGTGAAATGTTTCCTCTCTTCAGTTCATCAGTGAACAGAGATGTTCTTCCTTTGTAGGATGGATGTTTAGTATGTACGAGGTCCTGACCAAAACGCCGCACATAGACAAATCTGGGGTCAAGGTCAGATCTCGTCCAATCCAACGTCATGGCAGTGATGTCCGCTGCAGGTTCCAGGTGACATGGCAAGATGATGTCATCACCAACCGTTGCCACTATTGGCTGAGATGGACCAATTAACTGAGACTGACCTGGAGAGAAATAGATGTGTTTATTCATTCCTGCAGTAAGAACTACTTAAATCTGCTCAGCTCAACAAGAGCTTGTACACCATGATGATGGATGGATGGATGGATGGATGGATGGATGGATGGATGGATGGATGGATGGATGGATGGATGGAACTGATCCCAAACTGTGAATTGACAGCAGCAGGTCATCAGGACATTGCTCCCAGCCCATTCTCATTCCAAAGTCTGTCATTTGCATGTCATACACCAACGCCAAAAACTAGTGGTGGTATGATACGTTGCAGGGTGGCATCAGTTTACAATGTGGCCAAACTGAACCTTTTGTTGTGTCATGATACGCTGCAGTTTGGTCAGATTGTGTCAGGATGATACATGGACTGATGGATACGCAGATGATGTTGGATACTTAGCTTGTGATATGTGATGACTTGGGATGAGAACGTGTTGCAACAACACTGACCTAAAGCATGAGAAATGTTTACTCTTCCCCAACTTTCATCCACCTGAAGGTGTAGATTATGTCACTTAGTAGTAACACTTATCTGTAGACAAAGCAGGAATGTTTACATATGGTTGGAGATGCAACTGAAAATCTCAAGCACTTTTGTTTTCAGGCTCTGTCCTTTGTGCTTCAACTCAATTGATGACATTAATTTTGCCCTCAGAGGAAAAGTGTTTGAATAACTGAAGAGCCAGTGCCCAGAAGTACTTTAACCTTTTGTTAAGTGGTATGTATTGATATGATTTTGTAATTATGTTTAATTTGAGGCCTCACTGTGACCTTGAGCCTGTATTAGTGTGTGAGTTACCTGTCACAGAGTGTGTGAGGACAAGATGGAAAACCAACACACTGAGGGGTCTGAGCGGAGACTGAAGGGACAGTCCATTCCTCTGACGAAGCATCTTGAAGTTCTGAGGATCAAATGAAAGCAGTGATACATTAGATGGAATATTATGTTGTTGGATTAATGTTGTGGCAAAATTACTAGTGCAGACAAAACTAAAGTCGTTTCTGAGCAAGTTTTTTGCTTTATGCTCGGTAAAGTTACCTAGCAATGTCCCAGTGGAATTAATAAAGTCCACTCTATTAAAATCTTTATCCCTTACAGCCCTACACCTGTGACAACACCTTCACTGGCAGCGCACTTTATTACTACTGATATCATGACGATGTGCCCATGTTATGCACTTGAATTTCACTTTCATCATTTACAATATTATGTAAATATAGAAGTAAAATGCTAAATACGTTATCTTTTCTTGCAGACACGGCAACAACTTTTGACGAATCCTTCAAGTGCTTTCCTTGATACAAAGTCCAACAACTCCTGTAAAGATTATCCAGAAATTGATTTGACTGTTTGGTGTCAAAACCACCACCGCCAGTTTCAAAAACGGCCTGTTACCAAGTATCACTACAGACCCGTGTCATTGACAGTAAAGTGATACTGTGATTTACAATATAAGTTGATTGAAACGTGTAAAATAGGTAAAAATACATTAAGAAGACGACGTACCTGCTACATGGTGCGTTGTTCTTTCAGACTGCCCAGCCTAAGTCTGTAAATCATTGACAGGGTGTTGCCTTGGCTCACCTCTCTATCTTCACAGTGCTGCATTAGATTTAGTTTGTATCACAAATAATGTAGTAACAGCTCACTCACCCCCCCTAAACTTCCTTGAACCCCATTGTTGAAATACTTGAATTAGAATATGTACATATGACTCACAGTATAAACATGAATAAGTAAAACTTTAAACACAGCATGGTGATTGGCTCTTCTTTCCTACACTTAGTTTCACTTTGAGTATATGTGTGAACAGATGAACTTTGAGACTGTTGCCATGGTAACCGATCCCTAGTATATTACAGCTGCAACCAGCATTATACATGGACATACTTAATCTGTGAGTGAGCATCATGTTTATAGCATTTATATCATGTTATGTTTGAGCTCTTGCTGACGTCCCAGAGTTCGTAGCTGCATCCCAGAACATCAGCAGCAGACACAGGAGGAAACCTAGCATGTAACATGAAGACAGGAAAGGCCACCAACAAAGCTGCAATATGTGACAACGTGAGATGAGAACATGTTGGAAATGAACCTACTCACTGACCCATGCTATTGTATTTGTCCACAGGGAGGCGCTCAAGGATTTCTTTGAAGGCCCTAATGCTGAGGACTTGAACAGAAGGTATGGGTGAGCTGTGAGCACAGGAAGAGGAAGCTGTTGTCTACATCCTTAAGCTGTGTTTCAGTGATGCTCTGACAGTCAGCAGCAAGACACCATGGAGGTCACAGCTCTCTGCTTCAGACTGTGTGAGTACCAACACTCAGGTTTTACATCCTGTGTATCAACCATCTCAGTCTGATATTTCACTGTGCTTCTTTGTTCATCCAGTGATGCTCGGAGTCACTCTGCTGAACACTTACACTCAGAGAAGTGGTGAGTGACAAATTAAAAATCCTAAAGATGCTCTTTAACATTTTGTTTCTTAGTTTTTTCTTTTTGGTATCATTCCTTCATTTAAACAACCCTTTAATCTGACTCTATCCTTATGATGTACTTTAGGTTCCTACAGTTCTGACCAATTTCATATTTTGTGCAAGGATAACTTTAATGAATTCATGTCCTTGATGTGAAACTAAAGCAAAATGTATCATGCAAAATGTCCCCAGTGTAATCTGTCAGGTGCGGACACAGACTGTACAATGAACGTCATATTTTTGTAGTTCATAAAGTTCCTTTTGTGACGCTACAATTTCTGTCTCGATTTCAGATGCAGCTTTTCTTCGCGTCACTCCAGACAGACTGCAGCACTTTGAATATGAGCCTGTGTCTTTTCACTGTGAGGGGATTCCTGGTCCCGTTAAGATGGAAATGATCAGGGATACTGAGCAACAGGATCTAGTTTGTGATATTAAGAGGACGCCAACAGTGTCCTCCTGCACCATTGGTGAAATCTATAAAGGAGACAGTGGAGAATACTGGTGTGAGAATGAAGCAGGAGAGAGGAGCAACACGGTCAACATCTCTGTCACTGGTATGTTGGAATATATATAAAAAGTCATGTTTCCAATCCATGAGATTAGCTTCTGATGAGAGAGAGCTAAAAGAAGAGATGATGACACTTTCACTGTTTAACTCCCACAAAGTCAGCAAACAGCTGCATCTCAGATCATTTCAGGGTAAGATATACAACCTTTGTTTCCTAGATGGTCCAGTGATCCTGGAGAGTCCTGTCCTCCCTGTGGACGAGGGTAACGATGCCACTCTGAGCTGTAAAAGAAAGACAACCTCTTCAAACCTGACAGCTGGTTTCTATAAAGATGGCGTCCTCATCAGGAGCAGCTCTACAGGAGAGATGACCATCCACAGTGTTTCCAAGTCTGATGAAGGACTCTACAAGTGTCACATCTCTGGAGCTGGAGGATCACCAGAGAGCTGGATGGCTGTCAGAGGTGAGACTCTGCCATGACTCTACCATGATGTTCTTTCCTAACCCTGACCACATGCTTTTGTTGCCTGATCCTAATCGTGTGCTTTGGTTGACGTGCCGGCGTTGTTAGCGGTGTCCTGGAACGTCAACAGCAGATGCAGGAGGATGCCTTGCATGTTATATGTTGACATGAAAGGCCACAAAGCCGTGATATGTGATGACTTAGGATGAGAACGTGTTGGATGTACAGCAGAGATACTCAACTTGCTTTGCTCCAGGGGCCATTTCTGCAAAACGGGACCAGCTGCAGCACCGTTTTTTTTAATAAACAAGTGCTATTTTGATGCTTTATATGTCCTCTGGAACCTTCATTACACTAAATATACCCACAAGGCACCAGTGTTAATACATTTATGTTCATAATGAATTAGAAAATGGCTGGGGTCCATCTGGCCCCTGTCACAGGCATGATTTGGCCCACAGGCTGGAAGTTGAGTATCACTGATGTTCAGGTATCTGACTGAGTAATCACCAAAACAGGAAGTTGGTCTTTAAGATAAATGAGGCATCCCATCATGCTTTGTGTCTGGAAAATGTAGAACAGCATCATCATACAGATTTTTTTTTGTCCTCTTCTCTCACTGTGTGATTGTAATTCACTTGTACTTTTGGTGCGTTCAGGTGTCAGACCTTAGTGTACATATTCATGCTTGCAGTTTCTCACACACTGAAGGGTTAAACCACACAGGCACTGGTGCATGAACTATTTTATAAGGCCAGTTGTCCGAGTCCTCAGTGTGTGTTGGTCTGTGTGTAGTTTTAGACTCTACAGATGCTGGTGATAATTTGAGCCTCAGACACAAACCACATGAGACTTAAACGTGTGTGTGGCAGTTACAGGGCTCTGTAGAAACAACAATGGTTTCTACTCACTGATAACTTAAAGGTTAACGTGTGTCCTGGGGAATCTATATAAGCTTTTTGTTATCAATGCTCCAAATAGGAATACTCCAACCCCCCAAATGACCACTTGCATATCAGTGACTCAGCGTGTATTATGTTGAATATGTGAAGAAAACGTTGTTTGTCTCTGCAGCGAGCGAACAATCCAAAACAAGTGAACATTCCTGAAGAATTGACGTCATGGCGGACGTGTTTAACAACAGCAAAACTATATCAAAACATCTGTTTACAAACTCTCACATAACTCCTGCAGTATAATACAAGTCTCATTTATCCAGTTGTACCTTCAGTACCTCCCAAACACATGGATTTGCACTAAATGTTACGATTTAAAATATGTAAATGAGCAGCACGTCTGGATAAGTGTTTGAGCATTGAGCAGAGGTCAAACACACACACACAAACTGCACCTGACTGTTTATGCAGACGTTTTTCATATTGTAAAATCTTAGTGAAAACACACTAAGTGAAACACTTTCTCACTGCGACCTCATCACATGTCCACATTTGGTCATGGACTTTCCACGTCCACATACGACGTGCAAGGTACCCTGGGTGTGTTGGTTGATGACGTTCTGGGACGCCGTGTCAACTTCAGCCTGTTACATTCACTGTCGTCTTTCAAGATACACTTCTGTTTTCACAGGAAATTTAACGTTTACATACGGTCACAGCAAACGCACATGGTTATGTTGTGCCAGCACTCACATGTGGTTGGGTTTAGGAAAAAAGAACAGGATTTAACTTTACATTCTCACAGGAAGTGAACACTGGGCTCCTGAGTGAAAGTCCGTGGTTGTTGGACCGATCCAGACTTTTGCCGCCTTAACTTTCATTGTTGATGAACATCATGCTAGTGTTTCTCATTGATGTCTGACGCTGGAAGTCACTGACCAAGCGCCTGTTTTCTGCGACTACGAAGTGAGACAGGTCGGTTTGTGATGCACTGAGCCTTCGACTACATAAATGAGACTTGGGTTATACTGCACAAGCTGTGTGAGAGTTTGTAAACAGGTGTTTTGACATAGTTTTGCTGTTGTTAAATGTGGCGCCAAATGACTTCAGTCAATCAAGATTTTTCTGTTTTTGGATTTTGTATTTACTGTGAAGGCATGAAAGAAAAACAAAGGTGTCCTCCCTAATTCAACGTAACACAGGTGAGTAACTGATATGTACATGATCATTTTGCTGGTGAAGTAGTCTTTGAAAGATTAAACTGACATCACTTTTCCTGTCGCACACCCACAGAGTGATCAAACAAGTGTATTTCAACCTATAAAACCTTTGTTGTTCAGCTGGTTCAGTGATCCTGGAGAGTCCTGTCCTCCCTGTGGAAGAAGGCAACAATGTGACTCTGACCTGCAGGAAGAAGATGTCTTCCTCAAACATGACAGCTGGTTTCTACAAAGATGGCCTCCTCATCAGGAGCAGCTCTACAGGAGAGATGACCATCCACAGTGTGTCCAAGTCTGATGAAGGACTCTACAAGTGTCACATCTCTGGAGCTGGAGGATCACCAGAGAGCTGGATGGCTGTCAGAGGTGA
>NC_065522.1:34286820-34298535 GCF_006386435.1 Epinephelus moara | reverse complement strand
CAGGCAGGCAGGCAGGCAGGCAGGCAGGCAGGCACGCACTCAGGCAGGCAGGCAGGCAGGCAGGCAGGCAGGCAGGCAGGCAGGCAGGCAGGCAGGCAGGCGTTGCTGTCAGAGCAGGAAGTGTAGTGACAGTGTGACAGAGAAGCTGAACACATCTGGACTGTTGAACCTTCACACTCTGTTCAACATGTTTCTAACCTTTGTGTTCCCTTTTAAACTGACTCACCTCATTCTCATCATTACCTCTCTGTTAACACACACTGAGCATCATCTGCTGAAGGAGTCAATTAACCAGCTCTTACTACTAATTAAACACTACTACACACATGTATTAGGAGACTCATTTACATTAAAGGTTTCCAAATCAGGTATAAGACTTGTTTATATTTATCTATTCATTATTTAGCTATTAGAAAAAAAGATTTGGAGAAAATGTCACTGATGAGTTGATGCAGAAACTTTGAAGAGATGATAAACCAGACTGTTAAAAACTGACCATTTACATGAAGTTAAGATCTGTTGTGTTGATGGTGAAAGTTAACACTTGTATGAACGTAGCAGTGGTGATGATGAAGTTTAATTTCTGTCATATGATAATAATGGATCAAACCAACTCATGTGAATAACAGGCTGATAAATCAGTGAGAAGAACAAAGAGCAGCTGTGAGACATTTAAAGATGGAAACAGATCAGTGTGATGAGGAGAAGATACAGAGAGAAAGAGTTGAGCAGACATGTCAGTCAGATTCACAAAGTTAATAATAATCATATTAACCTCTCTTATTTTGGTCTCCAGCTGATTCTTCAGGGTCTTCACTTCCCTCTGAGCTCTGTCCTTTAACTGTGTCTGCACCTGGAGCTGTTTGATGGTTTCAGCCTGGTTTCCCTCAAACTGTGAGTGAAGAGAGACATGGAGGAAGACTAGATGAGAGACATGCTCTGTTTTTTTAACCATAGGAGTGATTATACAACATAGTCATACACATGGTAATGTGGTTTGTGGAGCATGTTTGTGTTGTGGTCATTGTGCTCTCAGTCTGGACTCTATGACTATAATGTTCAAAGTTATACAAATTCATTCACAAATGACTGAAGGTTATTATTTGTGTTTGATGTGATTTCTTTGTACGTTAATCAGGATGATGTCAAGTAAGAAAAATGGGACAATTAGATAAAAAGATGAACCTCTCCTGGTGTGTTCATCCTGTATAACATATCTGTCTACTTTGGGCTGTTATCCCTTTAGTTACTTCTTATCTATTAAAATTTTTAATTTGTCAGCATTTCCTCAGTTTGATTAGTGTGTGCATGTGAGTGTGAGTGTACACACAGACATGCAGCATGAAGCACCAGCACACAGCTAAGCATTACACACAGAGCGGCAATAAAGAGTAAACCTAGATAAAACACATTAGCCATCATATGGTTCTTAACACAATGTTAACAGATGCAGTTACATGTTCGCAGTATGGTCTCGTGCACTAACACACAAGCCATGCAACACACAGTTAGCCATGCTGATAGGAAAACATATTTCATACATACCCATGCAGAGTCGGTTGCCTGGCAACGGGCAGAGGACATAAAGCAAGTTAGCAGCATGTTAGCAGCCAGATATATCAACAACAGTGTTTAGATGAGCGTCTTGAGTCTTGGTGTGAAGCTGTGAGAGGTGAGACAGTTTCTTATCTCAGGTGGGACAGTGTTTGATAGTTTAGAAGCTCTGACAGAAAAGTATGATTGGCTGAAGGAGGTGGACCTGTAAGTGACTACAGTCCCCTCTCAGTGCAGACCTGATGGATCTGCTGTTTGGGTTTGTCTGTTCAATAAAGGTGCTGAGTCCAGGACGAGCCTCGCCATTTTGTAAAACACATTCCTCTTTAATTTTAATTTTCCTGCTCTTGTCTCTTCTCCCTCCACTGAAAGTGTCCTGTTTGTTAACTCACAGGATTGCTCTTTTCCTCTTCTCCCTTCAAAGACTCCATTTCTTCTCCAATGACAACCTGATCTCCAATTCTCTTAGGTCCAGAGCGATTCTTCCTTCGTCCTGTATCACGTTCATCTGAGGGGCTTCTCTTGGTCTCTGTGTCAAACAAAGGCAGCAGAGTTAAACTGNTCTTCTCCACAGTCACTCTGCTGCTGACAGTATAGAGGTCATCAGGACCTCTGACTGTCTCTGTAGGTCCAGCAGAGAGGAGCTTTCCCTCACCGTCCAGCCACAACACCTCAGGCTCTGGATACCAGCCTGCAGACTCACACTGTAACACCACTCCCCCCTTGTCTCTGTCAATCCCTGCTAAACTGATGACAGGTGAGGACGCAGCACCTGATGATGAGCGAAAGGGAAACAGTTAAACAGCTGTCAGTAACACAATCACCACATTAATGATAACAAAGATGCACAAATGTAAAATCCATGTGGTGATCTCTTTTGGCGAGGCCTCTAAACCCAGAATATACTGGAGCTGGATATTAAAATAATGATTGTTTCCAGCTGCTACATTTATCGTCGACCAAACATTCGTTTGCTGTGTTCGGCGAGATAAGAACATTTTATGAATCATACATGAACCCTGACGTAAGATGAATTCTGTGCTCGGATCTGTGCTGGTTTGTACGTCCCATGGATAAATGAGGGCCAATGTGTCTCTTTAACTCTTTTGGGTATTATTTACATTAACCAACAGAAAAAAAAAAAGTTTTTCCAATGGCATCTATGAGCTGTTCTTAAAAATGTTAAATGTTTAGATGTTAAATGTTGGGATGTTTGATGACCATGGTTGTGCTCTTCATCTCTCAGCACCAGTGGCTGAAAGCTCTGTTGATCCCTCTACAGTTCCTCTTTGGATGCACAGACTACACTGTAGATACTGAATGTGTCCACTTACCAACAACAAGCTCAACAAAAGAGTCCACATTCAGTTTTGGAATGAAGCATCTGTAGCTTCCTGCATCAGAAGGTCTCACATCAGAGAGTTTCAGTGAAATGTTTCCTCTCTTCAGTTCATCAGTGAACAGAGATGTTCTTCCTTTGTAGGATGGATCTTTACTATGTAAATAGTCCTGACCAGCACGCCACACAAGGACAAATATAGAATCCAGGTCAGATCTCGTCCAATCCAACGTCATGGCAGCAACGTCCACTGCAGGTTCCAGGTGACATGGCAAGATGATGTCATCACCAACTGTTGCTACTATTGGCTGAGATGGACCGATTAACTGAGACTGACCTGGAGAGAAATAGATGTGTTTATTCATTCCTGCAGTAAGAACTACTTAAATCTGCTCAGCTCAACAAGAGCTTGTACACCATGATGCTGAGCTAAAAGAGGCAGACCATGTAGAGCCGACACTGAAATACCTGCAATGTCACAATTAATCAAGTTTTTGTTTGTGAGCTACACCATCAGCACCGTCATGAGGTGAACATTTTAGTTTGGATTCATGATAAAGTACCTGCAGAACCAATGGCATTGCTTATTATAAACTGCTAACATGCTAACATGCTAAGCTAAGATTCTGACCATTGTTATCATATCTGCAAAACATCAACGCATTGGCATAGTCATCATTAGCATGTTGGCATATTGACATTATCAGTTAGCTCAAAGCTGTTCTTTACCCAAGTACAGCCTCATGCTGCTTCTAAGATGACAAATATATGGAATTAGAAAAGTTTAATCTGTGTAGTCATCTAAACAAACATGTCTCCTAAAAAACATATATTCACCGGTAGCAGCTAAAGCATGATTAACACGGTTATGATTTTGTTTTGGCAACTCCAACCACATGGTTAAGGGAAAGATCGTCGGATGGATGGATGGATGGATGGATGGAACTGATCCCAAATTGTGAATTTTCTACATGACAGCAGCAGGTCATCAGGACATTGCTCCCAGCCCATTCTCATTCCAAAGTCTGTCATTTCAATGTCATACACCAACGCCAAAAGCTACCTTTCGTGGTGGTATGATACGCCGCAGGGTGGCATCATTTTACAATGTGGCCAAACGGAACCTTTTGTTGTGTCATGATACGCTGCAGTTTGGTCAGATTGTGTCAGGATGATACATGGACTGATGGATACGCAGATGATGTTGGATACTTAGCTTGTGATATGTGATGACTTGGGATGAGAACGTGTTGCAACAACACTGACCTAAAGCATGAGAAATGTTTACTCTTCCCCAACTTTCATCCACCTGAAGGTGTAGATTATGTCACTTAGTAGTAACACTTATCTGTAGACAAAGCAGGAATGTTTACATATGGTTGGAGATGCAACTGAAAATCTCAAGCACTTTTGTTTTCAGGCTCTGTCCTTTGTGCTTCAACTCAATTGATGACATTAATTTTGCCCTCAGAGGAAAAGTGTTTGAATAACTGAAGAGCCAGTGCCCAGAAGTACTTTAACCTTTTGTTAAGTGGTATGTATTGATATGATTTTGTAATTATGTTTAATTTGAGGCCTCACTGTGACCTTGAGCCTGTATTAGTGTGTGAGTTACCTGTCACAGAGTGTGTGAGGACAAGATGGAAAACCAACACACTGAGGGGTCTGAGCGGAGACTGAAGGGACAGTCCATTCCTCTGACGAAGCATCTTGAAGTTCTGAGGATCAAATGAAAGCAGTGATACATTAGATGGAATATTATGTTGTTGGATTAATGTTGTGGCAAAATTACTAGTGCAGACAAAACTAAAGTCGTTTCTGAGCAAGTTTTTTGCTTTATGCTCGGTAAAGTTACCTAGCAATGTCCCAGTGGAATTAATAAAGTCCACTCTATTAAAATCTTTATCCCTTACAGCCCTACACCTGTGACAACACCTTCACTGGCAGCGCACTTTATTACTACTGATATCATGACGATGTGCCCATGTTATGCACTTGAATTTCACTTTCATCATTTACAATATTATGTAAATATAGAAGTAAAATGCTAAATACGTTATCTTTTCTTGCAGACACGGCAACAACTTTTGACGAATCCTTCAAGTGCTTTCCTTGATACAAAGTCCAACAACTCCTGTAAAGATTATCCAGAAATTGATTTGACTGTTTGGTGTCAAAACCACCACCGCCAGTTTCAAAAACGGCCTGTTACCAAGTATCACTACAGACCCGTGTCATTGACAGTAAAGTGATACTGTGATTTACAATATAAGTTGATTGAAACGTGTAAAATAGGTAAAAATACATTAAGAAGACGACGTACCTGCTACATGGTGCGTTGTTCTTTCAGACTGCCCAGCCTAAGTCTGTAAATCATTGACAGGGTGTTGCCTTGGCTCACCTCTCTATCTTCACAGTGCTGCATTAGATTTAGTTTGTATCACAAATAATGTAGTAACAGCTCACTCACCCCCCCTAAACTTCCTTGAACCCCATTGTTGAAATACTTGAATTAGAATATGTACATATGACTCACAGTATAAACATGAATAAGTAAAACTTTAAACACAGCATGGTGATTGGCTCTTCTTTCCTACACTTAGTTTCACTTTGAGTATATGTGTGAACAGATGAACTTTGAGACTGTTGCCATGGTAACCGATCCCTAGTATATTACAGCTGCAACCAGCATTATACATGGACATACTTAATCTGTGAGTGAGCATCATGTTTATAGCATTTATATCATGTTATGTTTGAGCTCTTGCTGACGTCCCAGAGTTCGTAGCTGCATCCCAGAACATCAGCAGCAGACACAGGAGGAAACCTAGCATGTAACATGAAGACAGGAAAGGCCACCAACAAAGCTGCAATATGTGACAACGTGAGATGAGAACATGTTGGAAATGAACCTACTCACTGACCCATGCTATTGTATTTGTCCACAGGGAGGCGCTCAAGGATTTCTTTGAAGGCCCTAATGCTGAGGACTTGAACAGAAGGTATGGGTGAGCTGTGAGCACAGGAAGAGGAAGCTGTTGTCTACATCCTTAAGCTGTGTTTCAGTGATGCTCTGACAGTCAGCAGCAAGACACCATGGAGGTCACAGCTCTCTGCTTCAGACTGTGTGAGTACCAACACTCAGGTTTTACATCCTGTGTATCAACCATCTCAGTCTGATATTTCACTGTGCTTCTTTGTTCATCCAGTGATGCTCGGAGTCACTCTGCTGAACACTTACACTCAGAGAAGTGGTGAGTGACAAATTAAAAATCCTAAAGATGCTCTTTAACATTTTGTTTCTTAGTTTTTTCTTTTTGGTATCATTCCTTCATTTAAACAACCCTTTAATCTGACTCTATCCTTATGATGTACTTTAGGTTCCTACAGTTCTGACCAATTTCATATTTTGTGCAAGGATAACTTTAATGAATTCATGTCCTTGATGTGAAACTAAAGCAAAATGTATCATGCAAAATGTCCCCAGTGTAATCTGTCAGGTGCGGACACAGACTGTACAATGAACGTCATATTTTTGTAGTTCATAAAGTTCCTTTTGTGACGCTACAATTTCTGTCTCGATTTCAGATGCAGCTTTTCTTCGCGTCACTCCAGACAGACTGCAGCACTTTGAATATGAGCCTGTGTCTTTTCACTGTGAGGGGATTCCTGGTCCCGTTAAGATGGAAATGATCAGGGATACTGAGCAACAGGATCTAGTTTGTGATATTAAGAGGACGCCAACAGTGTCCTCCTGCACCATTGGTGAAATCTATAAAGGAGACAGTGGAGAATACTGGTGTGAGAATGAAGCAGGAGAGAGGAGCAACACGGTCAACATCTCTGTCACTGGTATGTTGGAATATATATAAAAAGTCATGTTTCCAATCCATGAGATTAGCTTCTGATGAGAGAGAGCTAAAAGAAGAGATGATGACACTTTCACTGTTTAACTCCCACAAAGTCAGCAAACAGCTGCATCTCAGATCATTTCAGGGTAAGATATACAACCTTTGTTTCCTAGATGGTCCAGTGATCCTGGAGAGTCCTGTCCTCCCTGTGGACGAGGGTAACGATGCCACTCTGAGCTGTAAAAGAAAGACAACCTCTTCAAACCTGACAGCTGGTTTCTACAAAGATGGCGTCCTCATCAGGAGCAGCTCTACAGGAGAGATGACCATCCACAGTGTTTCCAAGTCTGATGAAGGACTCTACAAGTGTCACATCTCTGGAGCTGGAGGATCACCAGAGAGCTGGATGGCTGTCAGAGGTGAGACTCTGCCATGACTCTACCATGATGTTCTTTCCTAACCCTGACCACATGCTTTTGTTGCCTGATCCTAATCGTGTGCTTTGGTTGACGTGCCGGCGTTGTTAGCGGTGTCCTGGAACGTCAACAGCAGATGCAGGAGGATGCCTTGCATGTTATATGTTGACATGAAAGGCCACAAAGCCGTGATATGTGATGACTTAGGATGAGAACGTGTTGGATGTACAGCAGAGATACTCAACTTGCTTTGCTCCAGGGGCCATTTCTGCAAAACGGGACCAGCTGCAGCACCGTTTTTTTTAATAAACAAGTGCTATTTTGATGCTTTATATGTCCTCTGGAACCTTCATTACACTAAATATACCCACAAGGCACCAGTGTTAATACATTTATGTTCATAATGAATTAGAAAATGGCTGGGGTCCATCTGGCCCCTGTCACAGGCATGATTTGGCCCACAGGCTGGAAGTTGAGTATCACTGATGTTCAGGTATCTGACTGAGTAATCACCAAAACAGGAAGTTGGTCTTTAAGATAAATGAGGCATCCCATCATGCTTTGTGTCTGGAAAATGTAGAACAGCATCATCATACAGATTTTTTTTTGTCCTCTTCTCTCACTGTGTGATTGTAATTCACTTGTACTTTTGGTGCGTTCAGGTGTCAGACCTTAGTGTACATATTCATGCTTGCAGTTTCTCACACACTGAAGGGTTAAACCACACAGGCACTGGTGCATGAACTATTTTATAAGGCCAGTTGTCCGAGTCCTCAGTGTGTGTTGGTCTGTGTGTAGTTTTAGACTCTACAGATGCTGGTGATAATTTGAGCCTCAGACACAAACCACATGAGACTTAAACGTGTGTGTGGCAGTTACAGGGCTCTGTAGAAACAACAATGGTTTCTACTCACTGATAACTTAAAGGTTAACGTGTGTCCTGGGGAATCTATATAAGCTTTTTGTTATCAATGCTCCAAATAGGAATACTCCAACCCCCCAAATGACCACTTGCATATCAGTGACTCAGCGTGTATTATGTTGAATATGTGAAGAAAACGTTGTTTGTCTCTGCAGCGAGCGAACAATCCAAAACAAGTGAACATTCCTGAAGAATTGACGTCATGGCGGACGTGTTTAACAACAGCAAAACTATATCAAAACATCTGTTTACAAACTCTCACATAACTCCTGCAGTATAATCCAAGTCTCATTTATCCAGTTGTACCTTCAGTACCTCCCAAACACATGGATTTGCACTAAATGTTACGATTTAAAATATGTAAATGAGCAGCACGTCTGGATAAGTGTTTGAGCATTGAGCAGAGGTCAAACACACACACACAAACTGCACCTGACTGTTTATGCAGACGTTTTTCATATTGTAAAATCTTAGTGAAAACACACTAAGTGAAACACTTTCTCACTGCGACCTCATCACATGTCCACATTTGGTCATGGACTTTCCACGTCCACATACGACGTGCAAGGTACCCTGGGTGTGTTGGTTGATGACGTTCTGGGACGCCGTGTCAACTTCAGCCTGTTACATTCACTGTCGTCTTTCAAGATACACTTCTGTTTTCACAGGAAATTTAACGTTTACATACGGTCACAGCAAACGCACATGGTTATGTTGTGCCAGCACTCACATGTGGTTGGGTTTAGGAAAAAAGAACAGGATTTAACTTTACATTCTCACAGGAAGTGAACACTGGGCTCCTGAGTGAAAGTCCGTGGTTGTTGGACCGATCCAGACTTTTGCCGCCTTAACTTTCATTGTTGATGAACATCATGCTAGTGTTTCTCATTGATGTCTGACGCTGGAAGTCACTGACCAAGCGCCTGTTTTCTGCGACTACGAAGTGAGACAGGTCGGTTTGTGATGCACTGAGCCTTCGACTACATAAATGAGACTTGGGTTATACTGCACAAGCTGTGTGAGAGTTTGTAAACAGGTGTTTTGACATAGTTTTGCTGTTGTTAAATGTGGCGCCAAATGACTTCAGTCAATCAAGATTTTTCTGTTTTTGGATTTTGTATTTACTGTGAAGGCATGAAAGAAAAACAAAGGTGTCCTCCCTAATTCAACGTAACACAGGTGAGTAACTGATATGTACATGATCATTTTGCTGGTGAAGTAGTCTTTGAAAGATTAAACTGACATCACTTTTCCTGTCGCACACCCACAGAGTGATCAAACAAGTGTATTTCAACCTATAAAACCTTTGTTGTTCAGCTGGTTCAGTGATCCTGGAGAGTCCTGTCCTCCCTGTGGAAGAAGGCAACAATGTGACTCTGACCTGCAGGAAGAAGATGTCTTCCTCAAACATGACAGCTGGTTTCTACAAAGATGGCCTCCTCATCAGGAGCAGCTCTACAGGAGAGATGACCATCCACAGTGTGTCCAAGTCTGATGAAGGACTCTACAAGTGTCACATCTCTGGAGCTGGAGGATCACCAGAGAGCTGGATGGCTGTCAGAGGTGAGACTATTACACTGTTTAAAATGTCAGTGTTCAACTTGTGCTCCAGCAGCTCTCAGAGACAACCTGTCACATACTGTTACATGCTTTTGTCTCTGCAGCTCATCACAGAGACATGTGTCCCTGTTCAGACCTCTTCATACATGTCGTCCTCGTCTTAAGGACGGTGTTCACCATAGTGATGGTGCCTCTGCTGCTGCTGCTGGTGGGACTGCTGCACTGTGGGAAACTCAGAGTTACAGTTGCACAAACATAACTGATACTCATGTATAAAGGTAACATGTCAAGGTAATGAAGCACAGAGCGTCCCATCATGCTCACGGTCTGAGAAATCTGGCAGGTCATCAAGATGTTGTTCACCTTTAATCTTCACTTGTTTAGTTTTTGTATAAGTTGTGTGTTTGACTGTGAGGTATCAAAGCTCTCTGTGTCACATGTTCATACCTGCAGCGACTGTTGGACTCTCTCACACACAGAAAAGGTTAAACCACAGAGGCACTGATGCATCAACTATTTTTAAAAACCGAGCTTTCTGTTTTTAAAGTATATGTTGCTGCATGTTTAGTTTTAGACTCGACAGATGCTGGTGATAATTTGAGCCTCTCAGAGACAAACCACATGAGACAATACATGTGATGTGTGTAGAGAGGCGTTCAGGAGGCTCTGCTGAAACAACAATAGTTTGTACAGGTTGATAATTTAAGAGTTAACTTGTGCCTTGAGGAATCTGTATCATCTTTAAACTAACGTTTGAAGCAGCCTGATACTTGTTTTTATCTTTATTAAAAATGAACATGTTGTATCACAGAGCTGTAAACTAAAGAAAGAATGTTGAAACAGTTTAATTCAACAATATTTTGAAGCACAACAAATGGTTAAACAAAGTCAAAGAATGTGCAGACGTCACTCAAAGTATTGTATAAACACAGAACTATACCTTCATGTGTTTATTTTTTCATAATTATTTATTGATCTTAATCTTAGAGGACAAATACTGTAAACATTAGCACCAACATCAGGCATTTTGTCTCTAAGGACACACACACAGAATAAGGACACCTGAAGCCATTTTAAACATCAGATTTAATTTGATTTGATTGCAAAAAAAAAGGAAACATAAAAACAAGAATCTTGAAGAATGACGACAGTGATACGACCTCATCAAAGTCACATCTGTGTTACAAACTGGAGGTTTTCAATGGAAAAAAATGTTTTTCTGCACTGATTCTGAACAAAGCAGGGAGTTTATATACAACATGAATGGAGTGTTCACGCTAAATGCAGCGTTTCAGGCACTGAGATACTTGTTTGTTTATCTTCATTAGAAATGAACATCTTTTATTCCAATGCTGTAAACTGAAGAAAAAATGTTATAGAAAATATTTTTGTTTTCTATGTTATTTATAAAGGATAGTCTCACAGGACAAATAGGAAATGTTTTGAAACTTGATATGTGTCAATGCAAATATTGTAAAAGTAAGAACAAACATCTGTCTTTGTATCTCTCGATACACACACACACACACACACAAGCAGAGTAAAGACATCTAAATTCACAGTAAACATTAAATTTAATACAAAACACATAATAACAAGAATCTCTTCAGCTCTGATCAGTCTGCTGTGGAAACATATCAGTGATGCAACGTTATCAAAGTTACATTTGTGTTTTGTTTTTTTGTTTTTTTTACAGTGTAAGGTTTAATAATTGAAGAGCAGTTATTCAATAAAAACATGTTTTTATCCATTGATTCTAAACAATTGATGAAGCTTAAATGACCCTCTGAGACAAAGCCATCAGCAGAGTCATTTCTCTACAGTACACTTTGATATAAATCAGAGTTTGGGGGATTTCAGAGTCAAATATTTGAGTTATTACTGATAAACAGGAAGTGGTTTCTTTGTAAAAAAAAAAAAATATATATATAAACTTGTCCATACCCACTGGTAGCTTTGTCACCTTCTACCTATGCCAATCCTCAATGCCTATGTGCAGTTTCACATAGATTGACCACGTCAGTGAGTAGAAAAACGTGGGACAGACAGAATGACTGACTGACAGAATGACAC
>NC_065522.1:34283597-34286528 GCF_006386435.1 Epinephelus moara | reverse complement strand
AAATCTATATAAGCGGAAGTTATGGGTTCTTGAGGCAAATGTGTTCCTCATGAGGAGAGGCATCTCTGTGCAAAGTTTCATGTCTCTACCACATACGGGGCATGAGATATGCACATTCAAAGTTTAACATTTTGATATACATCAGTTTTTTTATGGTCAAATTTTACATTTCAGCTTGTATCATTTCAGATCAGTGGTGCCCAACTGGTGGGTCGTGGTCCAGCAGTTTTGAAATAAAGTGAACATCTGGTGCAGAGATTTTATTTTGGAGGGCCATTTCCTGCTGTAGAGTGAGTGAACAATGGACAGCTACCTGACAGAGACAGCCAGCTGGCTTCACAACATGTTCAAACGCAAGAATGACAGTGAATATATTAAACTGTGTGGACTTTGAACCCTGTGGTTGGACCAGTTAGGAACCACTGCTACAGACAATAACTTTCTTTATGCTCATTTCTCAGTGTTAATCAGGATTAGATGTTACTTGTTACAGTGTGTGATGTCAGGTGATGATGGAAATCTCCAGCAGTGCAGATGGTGGTGACATGCAGTTGGTCCCATTGTGTGGTTAAAGTCCAATGTGTTGGAAAAAGACAACACATTAAGTTCAGCTGTAAAATCGTGAGTATGAGGACCCAGCACTCTGTGGAGGCTCCGTGCTGCTCCCTGATCCACGGCCAATCCCAGAGTATTGGTCAGAAACCTGCTGGAAGTGATTGGAGTTATTAATATCATTTTGATCTGTTATTAGGTATGATCAAATCTTGAACATAAACAGCAACCACTGCACATAGGTTTATCGTCTCATCAACTACTCAAGCAACCAAAAATGACTTAATTAATAATTCTGTTTAAAGTGGATTCAGTTACACACCAGTTATTGTTGACAGCTGTCCTTTCTCTCAGAAACAGCCTTTAAGTGTGACCTGATGTCTAAATCTGTCATGAAATATACATGTTGATTTGCTGTTCTGTTTCTCTGCATGTTCCAAATTGTAATAACAATCGTAACTGTCCTATAAATGATGTTTGTTCTCAGCTGCTGTATAATGTAGTTGTTCAATGACCTCGAAGGTGTCGAGTGCAAATTTTCTTCTTTATTTTTTATCTTAAAACATAAATTAGTATTTTGTTTTCTCAAATTAATTACGGGGAGAATGCTGGGGACTGGAGAGCAGCTACAATACAGGGTTAACATTAAGAATGAATGGTTTTGGGGAGCATGAACGGTCAGTTTCATGATGTAAATATCGTTCACTGGAATAATACCAGCTCACATTCAGTCAGATATTGTATTTATGGATTCTGACATTATTTAGCAACATTTTAAAAACAATTGTGATGTTTAATTAACAACATATTGATTGATAACAGGCTGCTATCAATCAATATGTTGTTAATTGAATGTCAAAATTAGCCACAGTCAGACAAACTGCTGCTCAGTCACATCAGACAGTGTTTTAATATCTGATCAATATCTTAATATCTGAAGAACAAAGTGAAGCTGTGAGACATTTAAAGATGGAAACAGATCAGTGTGATGAGGAGAAGATACAGAGAGAAAGAGTTGAGCAGACATGTCAGTCAGGTTCACAAAGTTAATAATAATCATATTAACCTCTGTTTTCTTGGTCTCCAGCTGATTCTTCAGGGTCTGCACTTCACTCTGAGCTCTGTCCTTTAACTGTGTCTGCACCTGGAGCTGTTTGATGGTTTCAGCCTGGTTTCTCTCAAACTGTGAGTGAAGAGAGACATGGAGGAGAATAAGATAGGAGACATGCTGTTTATTAGCCATGGTAGTGATTATACAACACAATCATATGTATGACCAAACTGAACTCTAACTAAAAGCTCTGATTCATTCAGTATTTCACTTTCTGTTAAAGAGACTGCTGCTCAGTATTTCAGATTTTTAAACCACCATTAATGGAGCATCTATGTTGTATGTTTCTGTTGTTGTAGTTTGTTTCATATCTTTAATAATCAAAAATGTATTGAACAGCTTGTCAGTGAGAAGAAAAGGTAAATTTTTTCAAATGTTTTCAGAGGAAACAAACAATTAGATGTCTGGAAACAAATCAGTGTGTTGATGAGAAGACATACAAAGAAAGAAATGACAGGTAATTACATTCATACTGATTAAATTAAAACTCTCTTCTTCTCCTCCTGGAGCTGAGAGGGAGGAGAGAGATGAGGAGAAACATTGTATTAGATGAGGAACATTTACACATCACTACTGACTCAGCAGAATATAAAGAGAGAAATGTGTTTTTCCTCTGAACAGGTCAGGAAGTAGTTGTTGTCAGCAGCAGGTTGGTTGAATCACACACATCACACATTATCACACTGATCACAGCTAAAGACTCATTACTTTAGTTTCCCTGTCTTTTTCTGTTTTTTAGCTTCCAGGGAGAAAGATTTAAAGAAAATATCAGTGTCTGAAGGTCTACATGCTGAAATCTATCAGAGATGATGAAACCAAACTCTTTACAAATCAATAATTTACATGAAGGTACATAGAGGTTTTATTAATGCAGTGGAGGGAATTCTGAAGATTAGTTTCTGTCATATGATAATAATGGATCAAATGATTACTGAGCTGATAAAGGGGTAAAAGTGAGAAGAACAAAGAGCAGCTGTGAGACATTTAAAGATGGACTGAGGACAAACAAGACTGGAAACAAGACACAAAAACATTAGATGTCTGGAAGCAAATCAGTGTGTTGATGAGAAGATAAACAAAAAGAGCAATGGCAGTGAAATATATACTCAAAGTAAAATGATGAACCTCTTGTGTCTTCTTCTGCAGCTCCTGTTGCTTCCTCTGAACTTGTCTCCCAGCTTCTTCTCTCCTGGTGTGTTCATCCTGGAGCTGAGTTTAGACACATGATCTTTGATTAAGACATGTAAGGCAACATGACAACAGTGACA
>NC_065522.1:34207955-34281830 GCF_006386435.1 Epinephelus moara | reverse complement strand
ACAGACAGACACAGACAGACAGACAGACAGACAGACAGACACAGACAGACAGACAGAAACAGACAGACAGACAGACAGACACAGACAGACAGACAGACAGACAGACAGACAGACAGATAGACAGACAGACATACAGACAGACAGACAGACAGACAGACAGACAGACAGACAGACAGACAGACAGATGTTGCTGTCAGAGCAGGAAGTGTAGTGACAGTGTGACAGAGAAGCTGAACACATCTGGACTGTTGAACCTTCACACTGTGTTCAACATGTTTCTAACCTTTGTGTTCCCTTTAAAACTGACTCACCTCATTCTCATTATTAGCTCTCTGTTTCCACACATAAAGGACAACTGCAAACAGAAGCAGGATGCAAACAGCCAAACTAACAGCCAAACCAGTGATGGTGGAAGAACTGGATTGGACCTTAAAGAAATCATCTGAAATGACAAATATGGCATTTATAATATATAAAACTGATGCTCTGCCATTTGAAACTAAAACAATGAAAACCTAAAAAAAATATATAAAACATGTTAACCTGGAACCTGGATGTGTGTCTCTGTGGTCTGGTTGATGTTCCTCTGTTGGACTCTACAGGTGAAGCTGTTGCTGTGTCTCTTCTCCACAGTCACTCTGCTGCTGACAGTATAGAGGTCATCAGGACCTCTGACTGTCTCTGTAGGTCCAGCAGAGAGGAGCTTTCCCTCACCGTCCAGCCACAACACCTCAGGCTCTGGATGCCAGCCTGCAGACTCACACTGTAACACTGCTCCTCTCTTGTCTCTGTCAATCCCTGCTAAACTGATGACAGGTGAGGACGCAGCACCTGATGATGAGCGAATGGAAAAACAGTAGTCAGTGATACAGTCACCACATTAATGATAAAAAGATGCACAAATGTAAATAAACAACTGCCAGCCTAATCATCAAACATGTCCTCTGCATAAGTGTTGTCTGTCTGATTATTCCATGTAAACCGTTCTGTTCCTCAAACCCTCAATTAGCTGTCAAAGCCAGAACGTCAACCTGTCACTTATAACCACGGTTCCTGTATGACAACCAATCACAGTTGGTCCCTGAACTCATGATGGAGCTGCATGAAGTCACGATTTTTACTGTCGGCTACAGTAGAGCAGGAAATTCAAAAACAGTTCATGTCTGAATGTTGGTCCTGGATCAGTGCATGTAAGGTAATGTGCTTGTTAAACTCCTTAAAGGGGAAGTTCCGTTTTTTACAACCTGGACCTTATTTCTGGCATTAAATACAGTTGTTTACTCACCCAGATAAGTTTGGTGTCATTTGGAGTCCTTCGGAAGATATTTAGATCCACGGGAGCCGCGTACATCCATATAGTGGGAATGATCGGGGCACCGACAATGAGGCTCTAAATAACACATTATCTGCTGCGAAACTTGTTCATTTCACCAATATGTTTTTATGAATCGCTAGAGTTGCTTGTCATCATCATCATCCGGGTCATTTATACTGACCTGCTAACCTCTGACCTGGATGATGTCATCCAGGTGCAGCACGGCTTTGTTTACAGCTGGAATTTGCTACTGTTAGTTTCTTGAAACAGCTGAATATTTGTCAGATTTTGAGGTTGTGGACGACGACTTTGAATATGATGGACGTCCTTACTGTTTTGAGCCAGAGTATACGGATGAGGAGCTCTTTGAAAGGAGGATGCGGAGGCAGAGAGAGGAACAGCTGGCCAGAGAACAACAAACCGCTGTATGTCCGAGAATAGATGCTGTTCTTGTGAACAATGTTCCACTATGCCAGCAGAGGAGGAATGCCTTTGTTGCTTCGAGTGGGATTTGAGGCCAGGAGATACACATCTGGATGTCTCCAGAAATGACTGTCTCACAACTACAGAGGATTTCACTTGTATGATCAACCGGGCTGTTTTTTTCGTGTCCCGAAAGTAAACTGGAGAATCCAGCCAAAGCCTGCAGGACCGAACGGGCAACTTTTGATTGAGTAAGTAGCTTACACACATGCATACATTGTTTATTTTCCTTGAATTTATTTGCTTGATAAGTAAATAACTATGACAATTTACATTTCTTTAGTTTCTTCTCATCGCTTGTGTAGAACGGCCCACACACTGCACAAAAGGCAGAGGCACTTCTTATGCAAAACGTGAATTTATTATTACATAGTGCTCAGTGACAAAAAGTGAGAAACAGAAAGGTGAACGTTTCGGTGGTAAAGAGGATTGTCTTTACGAATTGCCTCTGATTTTTTTTTTTTGCAGAGGTTAGTGGGTCAGTATAAACGACCCGGATGATGATGACAAGCAACTCTCGCGATTCATAAAAACATATTGGTGAAATGAACGAGTTCCTCGGCAGATAATGTGTTATTTAGAGCCTCATTGTCGGTGCCCCGATCATTCCCACTATATGGATGTACGCGGCTCTCGCGGATGTAAATATCTTCCGAAGGACTCCAAATGACACCAAACTTATCTGGGTGAGTAAACAACTGTATTTAATGCCAGAAATAAGGTCCAGGTTGTAAAAAACGGAACTTCCCCTTTAAGATATGGACATATTATTGAATGGGCCTTCCAGGAGTGAATTAGCAAAGGCACAACCTGCTCTGCTCTGCCTCACTCTGCCTTTGATTGGCCTACCCTGACATTCTCACCCTTAACCTAACCAGTCTCACTCCTCTTGCCTAAATCTGACCCATCCAACCAACTACAGCGATGAATGCTAGCCAATCAGAGGGACAGTAGTGCAGGTCATACCCTCGCTATCTTAGGAAACACAAATTTGCCTACAAGGTCCAGGGGCCCAAAGGCTCAGCGGACCCTTAAGCCAGAGCTTCTGTGTGAGTGGCTGGAAGCTCTGTTGATCCCTCTACAGTTCCTCTTTGGATGCACAGACTACACTGTAGATACTGAATGTGTCCACTTACCAACAACAAGCTCAACAAAAGAGTCCACATTCAGTTTTGGAATGAAGCATCTGTATCTTCCTGCATCAGAAGGTCTCACATCAGAGAGCTTCAGTGAAATGTTTCCTCTCTTCAGTTCATCAGTGAACAGAGATGTTCTTCCTTTGTAGGATGGATGTTTAGTATTTACGAGGTCCTGGCCAGTGCGCCACACAAAAGCAAAAACAGAACTCAGGTCAGATCTTGTCCACTCCAATATCATGGCAGCAACGTCCACTGCAGGTTCCAGGTGACATGGTAAGATGATGTCATCGCCAACTGTTGCTACTATTGGCTGAGGTGAACCCATCAACTGAGACTGACCTGGAAAGAAAATAAATATGTTTATTAAATCCTGCAGTAGGAACTTGTTCAATCTGTTCATCTCTGTGAGCGTTTGTATTCCATGACACTATGCCAGTAATGGCAGACCTGTTATCAATGAAAAGTAAGGTCTCCTGGCACTGAGGCATTTGTGATGTCACTGCTTTCCATGTTTTTCATCTGATTTTTCTTTAAGCCACATCATTAGTGAATCATCAGGTCAACATTTTAGTGTGGCCAACACTTTGATTTATGACCAAAAAGCTGCAGAGCTAAAGACATTCCCATTAGCTTCTGCTGAAATTACATATACAACTTGCAAAATGTTCATACTGAAGATATCTGCAAAATGCTGACGACAGTGGATCTCATTTGTTATTCTAACAATATTCACTTATGACAACTCGTGCTTGGTTTGTTTTACAGTCAGGAGTGAATCGGGCACTTTATAATGACATCAATATCTGTAGACAACAATGTTTTATATATAGTTTTACAGGCTGTTTTCATTCAAAAGACATCGAGTACTGCTGCTTGGTCGACATTTTTTGCATCAGACACCGACAAAAAAGAGGCATTCTTTTCCGGCAGTATGTTATGGCTGGCATCAGTTAATGATGCACCGGGCAACAACATAATTTAAGGATCTGGACTGTCTCTGTAGGGTGGGCAGGAGGGGTGGTAGATGGGTGCACAGCACTTTCACCCTGGACCCCAATGTTTCCTTCCTGTATGAATGTTGAGCCAAACCATGACGTGTGTTTCTTAACTTAACCACATGCTTTTGTTGCACAGTGAAATAATTTAAGTATCAGGTGTTTTACTGATGTTGTAAGTTTATTTTGAAAGACTGTATGCATCTAATGAGCAGAAGCTGTATATTTTCTGTGAAAATGGAAGTGGATGTAACAGGCGATAAGTGACAAAGCATCCCAGAACATCAGCAATAGACACACCCAGGATAGTGTGTCATATGTAGATATTAAAGTTCAGTGACCAAACAAGAATATTTGATGAGTTGGGGGTACAAACGTATTTGCATAAGGTGTTAGCTCAAAGCTCTTCTTTACCTAAGCACAGCCTCACAAAGCCACTAGTATTAGTGGCTATTAGTCTTGTTATATGCAACATGTTGTACAAAGTTCAATATATGTGGCCATCCAACTAAGCACGTCTCCTAGAAATGACATGTACATCATACGAAATATATTACGTATATGCAAGATGCTGACTGCAATGAATTGCATTTGTTATTCTTAAAACATTTGCCTGTAACAACTCAAGTATGATATGTTTTAGAGCCAGAATGAGTCTTTTACTTTATAATGACATCAGGATCTGCACACAACAAGTTGGAATGTTTAACATGTAGTTGTAGATTCAACTGAAAGGCTTTAACACTTTGATTTTCTGACTCTTTGTTCTTCATCTCCAATGACATTATTTTTTGCCCTCTGAGTAAAATTGTTTGAATAAGTGAAGTACCAGTGTCCACAAACATTTTAGGGCATTTATTGATATGATTTTGTAATTATGTTTGATTTGTGACCTTATTTGTGTGTGAGTTACCTGTCACAGAGTGTGTCAGGAGAAGATGGAAAATCAAAACACTGAGGGGTCTGAGTGGAGACTGAAGGGACAGTCCATTCCTCTGAGGAAGCATCTTGAAGTTCTGAAAATCAGCAGAGACCAGCAATACATTATATGGAAAATAAACTTTGGAGTCACAGCATTAAAACCACTGGCTGGTGAAGTGATTAATGTTCATCTTTTCACAATGTAACATTCTGCTGGGAAACCTTGGGTCCTGATATTTATGTGGATGCCGGTGTTTATGTGAGTGGAGGTTGTCAGGTGGCAACAACATGAAAGCCAGGACCAAAGGTTTCCCAGCAGCACATTGCACTAACAAAATGATCAATGTTATTTACTTCACCCGTCTCAGGTTTTAATGTTTTGGCTGACTGATGTATGTAAATATAATTAGCAGTCCTACACCTGTGGAAACCCCCTCAGTGTTAACTTCAGAACTGACACTGTGTCCATGCAAAGCAGTTAAACTTTCACTTTTGGCCACACAATAAAATCCAATCCACAATAAAATGTTGCAATCAGACTGAGTTATCATTTTACTTTTCTTGCCAACTTGTCAAAACCTATTCCTTAGTTAATTTAAAAGTTTACTTCGATTCTTACAGTTTAGACCCCGTCACAGCGCTCTCTATGATACAGAGACCAGTGACTCTTTTTGAACTTGTAAACATTTTCAAATTTTCAAAGCTAACAAACATCATGTTCAGATGCATTTTAAAGTTAAGATAATAATCATAATAAAGGTTGACAAAATTTGAAATCATTATTTCACAAATATTCAAAATTTGAAATACATTTCATAGATTTCAACTTTTATGCAGGTTTAAAAAGACTTAATAATCTGTTTCAGGACATCACCACAGAGCCCATAACACTAAATAAAAAACATATTTTACTGTCGGTAATCTGTGCTACTGTTTTATAATATAAATTAGTTGAAACAGGTAAAATAGGCATAAATTCAGGAGACGACGTACCTGCTGCATGCTGTCAGTTGAACAGACTAAACAGCCAAAGTCTGTAAATCATTGACCAGCTATGACCTTATCTCACCATGGTTTATGGCTTTCTACTGGCTGCATTACATTTAGTTTCTATTACAAATGATATCCTAACAGCTCATTCATTTCCCGCTGAACTTCCCAAAAGAGCCTCTCAGTGTTTTTACATGTATTTTTTCAGAGTTGAACGGCGACAGTCACGTTGTAAGCCACATTATTAAACTCAGTAGAGGATCTGGTTCTGCTTTTATACACTAAGTTTCACTTTGAGTATCATCTGAACTTTGAGCCTGTTGCTAGGTAACTCATTACCACTGCAAAATATTACAGCTGCAATTAAAACTATCAGGAATAATAAAAATGTTTCTTTGTTCTTAATTCAGGAAAAGGGGTGCGTTCATCAGATGGACGTTAGTGTATTATCTTACTGCTGGGAGCAGAACAGGAAGTTTTAGTCAGTTTACTGGTTCAGTTGTTTCTGCAGTGTAATGCGTTTACTGCATTCAGTTGTCATGGTTACGGCATGTTTACTCTCTGCAATGACAATTAAGCTGAAGCTAATCTAATCTACAGTATGAGGCCTTTCTATAAAGTGAGTGTACAGGACAGACAGACTGCCTGATTTAAAGAGGAGAATCCAAAGAAGCTTTGATGAGTTCAGACCTTAGTGTACTGTATTATGATGCTGTTGTTTTATTCTGTAGCAGTGGTGGAACAAAGCTACATATATTTGCTTGAGTGCTGTATTCAAGTGTATTTTACGGGACACAAACAAACACTGCTCTCTTGGGTGAAAGTCAGTGTTTGTTGGACCAATCCGCCACCACTCCCACCCACCCCACACAGACTTTTGCCGCCTTAACTTTCATCCTTGTCCTGCAGGATTTCCCCCTGACACTGCCAGGCGGCATTTAACTATATCGGCAACCAGCTGCATATCATGCCAATGTTATAGGATGCCTTTTTTTGTTGTTTCTGACACCGCAAGTCACTGCCTAAGCATTGGATTTTGAACTTTGGAGTGATACTGTGCTCGTGAGTGTGTACCTCTCCATCTGCAGGTTTTCTTGCAAACAATTGGACCAATCAGCCTAATATTTTGTGTCCACATGCATAACTATACACTCAAGGATCTGTCGTGGTTACAGTGGTTCATAATTGTTAAAAAAAAAACAAAAAAAACTTGTTTTATTGACTGCTGACTTTTCACTCCTCTAAACGGGCCGGGAAGGGTCGCAAGTTTACCAGAAACTGGCAGCCCACATTTTGGCCTTCATCATAGCTGAAAAACCAACATCCATAGAAAAGTTTGGTTTCATTTTGATCTGGAGCATCTGCAGATGACTCCCTATTCTGATTTTTTTTTTAAATTTTATATACTTTATTAATCCCCGAGGGGAAATTCAGTTTTTTCACTCTGTTTGTCAATTACACACAGGTCCGAACACACACATGCACAAACTGGACCTATACATGCACTAAGTGGAGAGATGTCAGAGTGGGCTGCCCATGACAGGCGCTCCGAGCGGTTGGGGGGGTTCGGTGCCTTGCTCAGGGGCACCTCGGCAGTGCCCAGGAGGTGAACTGGCACCTCTCCAGCCACCAGTCCACGCTTCATATTTTGGTCCGGACGGGGACTTGAATAGGCGACCCTCCGGTTCCCAACCCAAGTCCCTATGGACTGAGCTACTGCCGCCCCCAATGCCCCATGTTATCATCCACAAAAGCTGGACACAAAACAAGATGGATAAATCCCCATTTTTTGTTATCTGTGCCACAACTTTGACTGTAAGGGAGCCAGGAGGGACAAGTTTTGTTATTTTCATTTCACGGCATCATATCACCGCAATTCAGAAGCAGAGCGTTCTGCCTGCACAATTTTGTAGACTGAAAGATATTGGTAATTTGGTCATTTTTCCTTAATATTTGTGCTTTTACCATTTGTTGGGAAGTAGACTTTTAGTTAAGTGGTTTTGTTTTGGGTCTGTTTTAATTGTGTTTATTGTTGCTATTTTCTATTGTGTTGTGCTGTGGCCTACAGACAAAGTTAACACTGCTAAACATTACGATATGAATCAAAGATTTGTGGCTGTGTTTCACTGATTTAAAGTACATTCACCCTTATAATTATATCATATCTACTGAAATGTTCTATGGGGCATCTGCTATAATTAAAAGAATTGTCTAGAGTGGTCGTAATCAGCTCAGGCAGATGTAAGATGGCTGCCTGGTGTTGATCTACCCTCTACTGAGTGTACTTTTCTACACTGTTCAAAAAAATAAAGGGAACACATAATCATCACAGTGAAACCAAAGTCAATCAAACACCTGGTATATCAACTTGTCCAGTTAGGAAGCATTACTGATTGTGAATCGATTTCACCTGCTGTTGTGCAAATTAGACAGACAACAGGTGGAAAGGAGAGGCAATTACCAAGACAACCCCTATTTAGGAATGGTTTTGCAGGTGGTGGCTACAGACCATTTCCCTCTCTGCGTCCTTTCTGGTTGATTCTTGGCTAAGTTTGCATTTTTCCAGTGCCCTCACCACTAGTGGTATCATGAGGCGGTATCTGCAGCCCACAGAAGTTGCTCAGGTAGTGCAGCTACTCCAGGATAGCACATCCAGACGCGCAGTGGCCAGAAGGTTTGCTGTGTCTCCCAGCACAGTGTCAAGAGCATGAAGGAGATACCAGGAGACAGGCCAGTACACCAGGAGAGGTGGAGGGGGCCGTAGGACGGCAACAACCCAGCAGCAGGACCGCTATCTGCTTCTTTGTGCAAGGAGGGACAGGAGGAGCACTGCAGGAGCCCTCCAAGATGACCTCCAGCAGGACACTCGTATGCATGTTTCTGACCACACTGTCAAAAACACACTCCATGAAGGTGGCATGAGGGCCCAACATCCACAAGTGGGGCCTGTGCTCACAGCCCAGCACCATGCAGCCTGATTGACATTTGCAAGAGAACACCAAAATTGGCAGATTCGCCACTGGCCCCCTTTTCTCTTAACAGATGAGAGCAGGTTTACACTGAGCACATGTGACAGAGTCTGGAGATGCCATGGAGAACATTCTGCTGCCTGCAACATCCTCGAGCATGACCGGTTTGGTGCTGGGTCATTGATGGTCTGGGCAGACATATCCTTGGAGGGCTGCACAGACCTCCATGTGCTAGCCAGAGGTACCCTGACTGCTGTTGGGTACAGGGATGAGATCCTCTGACCCATTATCAGACCATATGCTGGTGCAGTGGGCCCTGGGTTCCTTCTGATGCATAATGATGCCCAGCCTCATGTAGCTGGAGTGTGTAGAGGAACAGCCTCTCTTGACTTCCCTGGAACCAGTATTATCAATGAACAAGACAACAAGAGACCACCGGGGGTCAAATGTTTAGGACTCACCCCTGTATTACCCCCGACTGGACAAAAACTTCTTTCAGCCATCCTTGGGCCAAAAGGAGGTATAAACTCACTTGGGATCCCTCAAGTTTCAGATGCCATCTTAAAGTATCCAGGCTTGGGGCAAAACACGGTGATGAACGACCCACTAGTTGTCGTGAGACAATGCTTCTTTTCTTAGCCACATCCTGTCCATTCGCATTGCCCCGGGGAAATCACGCCCTCCCCTCTCTTACCAAATGTTTCTGTGTGACAAAATTGAAATGTCTGTTGGAAGTGAAATTATACATTTTATCCATAGTATACGTTTGGAGTTAAAATATAGTTGGGTTTATTAATCAACCTGTTTTCATGAATATGTGCTTCCTCATTTTGTTTGTCTTTATAGATTGCAACTATAGGTTAGTCTAGAGTGTGTGTATTTGAAGCAGTTTATACATGTACTCTGCTGATACACGCGGTATAATAATTGTATTCATTTTAATTGGATGTTAAGAACCGATTTTGACCATAATGAGAAGAGTCTGTGCCTATCACGCGTAACGTATCAAAGTATATGATCTCGTATAATAAAAAGCATTAAGTTTCCTCCAAAATAAAAATAATGGGCTTATTTTTCCCACTAAGGGGCCGCCTTATCGGACCCGCCCACTTTGGCCGGTTAAAAACATGTGCGCTCTGGTAGCCCTCTCTCTCGTTTTTGCTCTCTTTTCTTTTTTATTTTACTTCTCTTCCTTTTTGTTTCTTGTTTTTCGTACCTTAGCCTCTCTTGTATTTACGTTTTAGTTACGCTTTTATACTCTCACGATCAAAGTTATTTTAAACTTTTAAGTTTTGCTTATCCAGTTTTCTTTTATCTCCAGTGTTTTCAGCATTTTTATGCGCGTTAATAATAACTTTGATAACAACATTGAACGGCCAACGATATTGTTTTCATCATTATTATAAGCGAGTAATTATAACAAAGTAGACAAGCGCCTGTTCGAACTGCCTCTTCAACCAAAGATTCATCAGAGCCAGCAGCTGCCAGCCACATATCACAGTGGTGCCAAACCCAAAGGCTTTTTGCAGCGTAAGGAAACTGACACTGGGGGCACCCACAGGACGTCACAGACTCAACCGCACCCCCCTCCACAGTGCGCCAGCCGGTTTCATTCTGCTGGAAAGTCTGGGAGTTGCAAAGTGACAGTCTGGGGCTCCAGGAGAAACGTCTCCATGATTCGCTGCTAAGAAGGGAGGCAAAGAATTCCCCTCACAGGTGACATGCTGGGCAGTGGTAAGAGCTGATGTCGAATAGGAGATTTAATTATCTTAATCTTCATTTAGGATTCCTTAGATAAATATTTTGCGCATCCCTGCGTTCCCAGTTTATCTATAGTTACATACTCCCTCACTATCGCCAAACTAAAGAACTGACACGACTGTTACTTCTTGTTTAATCCATTTATACATACTGTTGATTTTGTGTAAATTTTCATTTATCGCTGACGTTGTATGTGTATATTTCTTGTGAGCAGGAATTAAGATCACTGTATATCATTTTTGCTGCATTTAATCGTAGGTCACTGTTTATATTGTTAGGTAGGAGTTAGCTGACGTTTTTTCTAGCTAGGAAACGTTACAGGTGGTCAGTACCACTGTCCTCTGTTTGAATTGGAATGAGAGAAGCTAGCTGTTGTGTCATGTGCATGTGTTAATATTAAAGCCAAGGTGCTACTGACTAGCTAACTGACTGGATGCCCATTAACATTATAACTCCTATTGTGTGTATTTATTATTATTATTTTGTAGATTTCAAGCACTTTTCTTTTTTGAAGTGTATTTTTATTTATGTATTTGTATTATATAATACAGACAAGAAGGAAAAAGGCAGAGACAAACATTGAAAAAGTCAATTACTGTTAATGTGTTAATGTTACATGTTGTGCATTGCATTTCAAATAAAAGTCCAAAAAATAAGTCCAAGGTCCATTTTTGGTATTTTTGGTACTCACTATAGGGGGCTGGTTTACTCCAGAAACATACATACTGTTTATGTGTATGTTGAGGAGCTGCTGTATCAAAATGAGTTGTCTTCCCCCAGAAATTAGGGTTACGATATGTTTCTTTTATGATTCCAATCCATTCCTCTTTTGCTGTGGCTCAGCATTTAAATAACCTTTATCAGATTTGATGGTTTAGTCACAGACTTTCCCAAAAAGTGTTTTTCTTTCACAAATGTGGGAATGAAATTGAGTTAAACTGAAAAAACAGTGAAATTTATCTTGCCTGGCTGGGCAGCTCTCTGGGTGCTCAGCACCCCTAAACCTCTGATCCTAGAATCGCCCCTGGTCATGATGATACAACTCTCTTGTTTTCCCTCATTATCCCTTTGAGTGAACATGCTCATGCTCTATGAGGACATCTTGTGGCCACAAGTCGTCACAGCAGTTCCTTTCGTAATTCCATTCGTGATCATTACTGCATGACCTATTGGGAGAGTTTAGTGACTGACCCTGAATGTCTTTACAAATCTTATCCAACCCAGCAACAGTTGATGCAGTCTTAAGTAATGCTTTCACCTTTAATTAAGTATTTTCATTAAAGCGACATAAACTTGACAACACCACACACACAGCACATTTTGGGGGGTTGGGATCAGGTGTGTTACCCTTCAGTTGTTGTAGAGTTGACTAGACTCACTCTGGCAACTGAGCCGCAGCCACCACAGGTTAAGCTGGGGCGGCCGTGACTCTTAACTGGGTGCTTATACTTAACAACTGATGAACAGTATGTTGAAGCGTGTGTGGTCCCGGCCTCTGCATCATCACCAGAATAAACTGAACAGGAAGAGGAAGTTGTCGTCTACGTACTTGAGCTATATTTCAGTCTGATGTTCAGTCAGTCAGCAGCAAGACACCATGGAGGTCACAGCTCTCTGCTTCAGACTGTGTGAGTACTGAGTCTCACTAGGATTGAGATCCAGTTCAATAAACCATCTATGTCTGATACTGAACTCTGCTCTTATGTTTATCCAGTGATGCTTGAAGTCACTCTGCTGAACAGCTTTACTCAGAAAAGTGGTGAGTGACAAAGATTAAATCCTAAAGATGCTCCTCAGCATTTTGCATCATTCTCTGTATCTAAAGCATGTTTTAAATCTGTCTCTCTTGATGATGTAAGTTCCTACATTTTTGTTTAAAGTTGTATTTTGTTTAAGGTTCAGTTTAATTAACCAATAACAATGTCGCTAGCAAAAAACATAATTTATCCTGCAAAAAGTCCCATTTTAATGTGTAGACACCGACTGTGCAATGCTTTTGTTGATTTTGTTATGTCATAAACATCATATTTATCCAGTTCTGAATGTTTCTGTAGTGACACTATAATTTCTTTCTTGGTTTCAGATGCAGCTTTTCTTCGTATCACTCCAGACAGACTGCAGCACTTTCAATATGAGCCTGTGTCTTTTGAATGTGAGGAGTCTGATGGCTCGACCAAACTGAAAGTGATCAGGAATAATGTAGAATCTGATCGAGTTTGTGATACTGAGAGGACGCCATCAGGGTCCTCCTGTACCATTGAGGGAGCCTATCCATCAGACAGTGGAGAATACTGGTGTGAGGCTGAAGGAGGAGAGAGGAGCAACAGTGTCAACATCTCTGTCATCACTGGTAAGTGTATTGTAATTCATTTTATTTTGAATTTGAGTATCTGAGGATTCTTCAGTATGACACTCAATTGATAAAATAAATAAAATTCATTGTTCTAAGATCAACAAGTTGAGGTTTAAATTTAGGTCATTAACAATGCATATTTCACAGAATCATGCAAAATGTACAGGGAAAGTTTCTAAGGTCTTTGTTTCGTTTGTGTCATTGTGAAATCTAAAATGTTTTTAAACATAACAAGACCACTGCCTGCAAAAATGCAAATGTGTGAGTCTGTCAAGAATACTTCTTCTCTATATATATAATAACTTTGAAGCATACGTTGATACAATTAACAGCATCTTTTGATTAAAAATATGTCGCTTTTGTAGCCAGATGTTGTACTTGTACATGTAGGAGGGTTGAGCTATCTGTCACAGCATTAAATTATCGCTTACTTGTGTTAGGGGTGTCGTAGCAATCCATCATTGACAATAACCATGATATTTAAAAATAAAATATTGACATTGTGATATTAATACACATACGATAATCTCACGTAAAATCGAGAGCCTCTTAAATCATCTCCGCTTTTTTCCATTTTTGCCTCATCTCCCTCCCTGAAGGCCATCTGGCCTTTTTACTATCAATGATACGATTCTGTGCATGTATGGTTACAGACTCTCTCTCTCGGCCAGGTCAATAGTGTAGTGAAACTTTGATATTGCGCCGGCCTTAACTTGATTTTTCTTAACAAATCTTCCATCATGAGTACCATGGCTGACATTTACGGACATGTTCCTCAGCTGATTCAGTGATCCTGGAGAGTCCTGCTCTTCCTGTGACGGAGGGAAACAATGTGACTCTGCGCTGTAGAAAGAAGAACACTTCTAACCTTAGAGCTGATTTCTACAAAGATGGCCTCCACATAAACACCAGCTCTACAGGAAACATGACCATTAACAACGTCTCCAAGTCTGATGAAGGACTCTACAAGTGTCACATCTCTGGAGCTGGAGGATCACCAGAGAGCTGGATGGCTGTCGGAGGTGAGACATAACAAAACAACATAAAGATGATATTTTGCTGATCGTGTGGCCAGTTTGGCTGCAGATTACACATCATCATGGTGCTGTGACTTATGAAACGTCACTTGTTTCACACAAATTGTGCATGACAGGTGTTTTTTTTAAAGGAAGTGTGATAAAGGAAGATAGTTGATTGTTGAGTTTCATTCCCAGGTTGTTAAATACTAACACTTTTGGGTTAATAGTCATGGTAGTAGCACTTTTACATGAATACTGAAAGCTGTAGAGCCACCTGGGCTGACACGTGGAGATTTCCTGCTGCAAATCTGTAATATTTACTGCTTCTTATGCATTGTTTTATGCTTTGCAACCTACTCATGTTTAAAATTCTATTTAAAATTAAAACTCCACAGATAGTGTCATTTGTAGTGTTACAGCACATACCGTTTCTGTCACCCCTCCATCACCTCATCAAGAGCCCCACTCTGATGACGCTGGCGCCCCACATGTCCTCATCCTCCTGTGGATGTCCGTCACCATTTTAATGTTGGCTCTGGTGCTGGTGGTGGTTGGATTCCTTCAGATCAGGAAACACAGAGGTAAAGAAAAGTGACTACTTCTAATATACAGCATGTTAATAGCTTCCATAGAAACACTGAAACAGGAAAGCAACTTGTCCATGTTAGTGTCAAGAGCCTCTGACACTGCTCCCTCCTTCCTCTCCATTTTAAAGCTGTTGTATGCTGTGTTGTCTGATTAGCCATGGCGGCTAATGTTGCTCACGCTAACTGTCTAGTTCACAACTGAGCTTTAAACCTTATAATTCCTGGTAACCTTGAGGATATCATTTTAGCTTATATCCTAATAATGGAGGCAAAGCTCTTCATGTATACCCAACAAGAAATGCACTTAACTCTTTTTTTTCTTTTAAATTTGCTTTTAAACAGTTGACAATGTTGTACTCATCTGAACAGCTTATACCAGCAATAATTGTGTCTGTTGTCTAAAGTAGGAAGGAGCACACAGAGTAGTTGGATGATATTCCACATTGTTTTTTGTCATTTCTGTGTCTCTGTGGATGTCTATTTGTTTGTTTTTCTCTCCATCAGTTTCCTCAAAGAAACCAGACGCCGCATTAAGCTCAGGTGAGGACAGTCACAAAGATATTTATTATCAGTCTTTGCTCCATGTTAGTTTAATTAATCAAAATGTTTGAATTAAACTCCAACAGTTGACCAAAGAATTGAGACTTAATATGATCCTTAACATGTTTTATGTTTCAGTCTGTGAAGAGGACGCTGCAGACGATCCAAACGGTGTAACGTATGCAATCGTTGTCACAAAACCGAGAGAGGGCACAGGTTTACTTCACTTTACATTTAATTTTCTTTTGTTAAACATAGTGTGAGGACTGTAACGGATAACGTATTTCCTAATTAATAGCACACATTATGAGCACGTACGCTGCTTATTTTGAGAAGCAGTGTGGTTTCAACTTCTTTACTCGGATAAACCACAGTGACAATTAAAATAATAATAATAGTTCCTTTGTGTTGCCGTCTGTCATGTTGAACGTGTCAGTTGAGGTGTTGTTTCCAGTAACGGGTAAGACGTGCTGAACAGCAGGACTGATGTGTGAATCTTTTTCTCAGCCTCTCAGTGTGTCACACATGGTGCTTTGTTTTAGACGCTGCAGACGCTGCTGATAATTTGAGCCTCAAGTCAAACCACAGCAGAAAACCACGCACAGGAGAAGGTGAGAGGGTCTTTGACGAGTGCGTCAGTTTGAGTATTTATAATGTGCTCTTTAAGTTTATCAGTCCATCAGTCTCTCACTTACTCGGCCAGCCCCTCCAAAACCTCACACCACAAAGACAGTTTCTTCAGCAGTGGGCCTCATCAACAAGGTCCAGGACCCCAACTGACATGAACTCTTATACCCTCTCTCAAAGACACTGTCTACATGCATCACATTAACGCACACCTTGTACTATTACCTCTGCAGATATCTGCTCGGCCATTAACTTTACACATCCCCTGTCTGAGGTTTGTCCATCCTGCATAAAACATACGTCTCTCTGAATCTGAAGCAGCATGCATGTGTGTATATATTTATATACGTTTTGTATTATTAACCTGACAAATAAATGCAGCAGAGTAAAAACTATAATATTTCCCTCTGAGATGTAGTGGAGTATAAAGTAGCATAAAATACAAATACTTAGGTGCACTTACCTGAAAATGCTCTAAGTTTTACCAGCAGCAGTTGCAGAGTATTTTGTTTCTACTCAATGTTTCTTACTAACAACTACTGATATTTGTAAAATGACAATGTATAAATGATCCGGGGCAATTTATAAACGTTTAAAAGGGTAAAAAAGATGCCAGAGTACATACAAAAGCAACACACCAGAGCTTGTTCATCAAAAAACATCCTACTATGGGATTCCCCTGGACCCTCATGAGGGGACTGGGTAAACCTCCAATCTCCTCAAATTCTAGAAACATCCCTGAAGTTGTAGTATGTTTTTTAAAAAGTATCATTATCATATTTTTATTGTGATTTATTTATTTATATATATTAGTATATTTGTGTTCTTGCATGTTGCAGTACTTGACCTTTTTTTTCCAGTTCTAAACATGTTTAATGTATGCACCAAAAAATAAATAATTAAAGAAAGAAAGTTCCTTGTAAGTGAAAACCGCCTTGGTAATAAATCCATGTCTGTGTCTGATGTTTGTCTCCTTCAGATGAAGATGAATCGTCATTTCAACCTGTTTACTCTGCTTTGACCATAAGTGAGACTCCACAAGCTCCCCAGCAAGGTTAGTATATTATTAAATAGCATATGGACACTTTTGCACATTTTCCAAAAAGCTGTGCAGACGTTCACACATTACATTATAATCTGGTTGAAGATCTACAGGTAGACTTCAGTGAGAAGTTATGGTTATTCTGACCCCGACAAAACCACTTCTTACCCTACTAGTGGTCATGTACATTTACAGTGTAAAAGCACATACATGGGTTAAATGCAGATTTTGGGAGTATTAACTTAATGCAGGTTCATCTTTTCCAGAATATATTCTCCCTTTTTGTTTTGTTTTTTTGCCAAAGCATCTGGTTCATCTGGAAGTGTTGCAGCATGTTGCAGCTGATGTTTGTCATGGTTACATCTGTCTGGCTGCCGTTAAAGGGAACTGCAGTTTGGTTTTGTCTGTACAATGAAACAGGCGCTGCTGAAACGTATCCTCACACCACTTCTTGTATGATACCCCATGAATTTTTTGCCCCATGATTGATGTCACTTATCGTAAAGTTACATGCCTCGTGTAAAGTTATGAATGCTAGGATTAGCAAAAAAACTAAAAATATGGTGACGACATACCCTAAAATGACTCGAAGCTCACACAGTTCCAAACACCAGTATCCTGGTAACCATCAGTTAGTTTTCCTTTAGGTTGCAGTGTTAAAAAAGTGCTGTTTAGATGACCAGATTTCTTGTGTATTAACATGAAATATGAATTGTACTTATCTGTAAAGCAGAACCCGGATCCAGCTCCAAGGAGACCCCAAGTCCCACAGCAGCCAAAGACTCGAGTTCAACAGAGCAGGAACTTCTCTATGCTCCTGTCCGGAAGGTAAAACTGACGGCAGCAGCTTCCTCTCAGTTTTACTAATCACTCTTCATAAGTGATCTTGACCTCCTCACACTGCAGCTGTATGTCAGTGCTCTCCTCTGAATATGAAGTCAAGTGGTCACAAATCAGTCAAGAACACAGAATGTAATGTATATGAGTGTAAATGTTGGTCATGATACTGTGAATCTGAAAATAGCCATCCCTCTTCCATAGATGGATGATAAGATAAAGGTTTGCTGGACACAGATGCCTTGAAGATTCCCCCTTGTGTTGCAGAGTGACAGAGCTCCAGGCTTTAACTTTACTGAGCAGTGACATCTCCAAAGTGGCCTTGAAGGCAACACCTTCAGTTTAGCTGAATGACTTCAGACTGAGCTCTATATCTTTACAGTCATTGTACTCGAACTATATTTCTTTACATACTCAACCTTGGAAACAAACATCTGTGTGTCATTAGCAAAGCTTGTTCCTAAGCTTTCGACTGTATTCATGGACTTCTTCAGTGAATGGAACATATTCAGGTGTCGTCACATGACCTACATTCAGCACTTAAAAGGACAGTGTGTGAGATTTAGGGGGATTTTGTGCCATCCAGTTGTGAGGCTTGCAGATTACAACCAGCTGAAACTTCACCTGGTTAGAATTCCTTTAGTGTTCATTGTTTAGAGGGTTTTTACTGGAAGCTGAATTATCCACATAAGTCTCCAAAGCTTCTGATTTAAACCAGTGAAAACACAGAATGAAGTACTTTCATCTCACAAATAAGTGCTTCCCTGATGCAGTATTGCATTGTAGGGGAAATACCTCTTTGAGAATATTTGCACTCGTAATAAAATTTTGGGGCACCACCTTCCTAACGAGGGAAGCGACTAATCAAATTAATAACTCCGTAAACCAATTATTAATTAGTCAGCACGCTTATCAATAATGAATCAATCTCAATATCTGGGTTGTGACAACGACTTGGCAATAAATGAAGATTTATTTAAGCTAAATATGTAACAACTGAATAAATATATCCCCCTGAATCACACACACTGGACCTTTAAATACAGAACCTAGGTCAAATGGTCATACCCTCCAGTTGTTGACAGCTCCTAAAAATCTGAGTAAGAGACCTTTGAGTTTAGGACCTTTTACCACAGGTATATCTCTATGTGCTCTGTATTACAGGCCACAGAGAGCAGAGACACCTGACTGAATGAAGACTCTGTGCTAATGTCTGCAAGAGAAGAAGAAACAAATCATAAGTACTGTTGTGTTGTGCAGCTTTGTGTTTAACTTAATTGTATGCTTTAAAAGTATTTTAATGGAATTTTACTTTCACTGAAAATAGCAAGCAGCAAAAACATGTTATTTAATATTATCATGCAGCTATCAAACCTGTCATGTTTCAAAATGTTGTATTTTTGTAACTCAGTAACAAAACAAATTTAAGGAACTAACATTTATTCTACTTTATTCTGTACAATAAAGGACTTTGCATATTTTATATATTAGATTGGAAACAAAGGCTTTACAGCTAATATGCATTTATTAATTCTATAACCTTTTTTAACTGATGTACTTTTTTGAGAAATAGTGAAGTTCAATTGATCTGATAAGTCAGAAAGATACTTAACTCACAGCATCAGTTCCTTTTTTAATTAGTGCAACAGCTAAACCACATTGTGCTGTCTGCTCTGTTCACACGTCTGAAGACTTCGTTTATAGGAAGAAGAATAAAAACAAGTCTGGGGTTCTGTTCAGAATTCTGTTGTCAACTGAATGTTATTCAATAAAAATATTGATATTTTACAAATACAGTTTAGCAAATCATGTAAGGGTATGCAATCAAAGATTTTAAAAATGAAAAAAAAGTGCAGTCTTTGACTGTTACAGTGCTATAATGTGAACAGTGCATTTACATATTGCTGCCCCCTGCTGTGAAACACCTGTCATCTCTCACATAAACACTTTCCTTTTTCCAAAGACAAATGTTGTTGTTTTAGAGAAGAAATCTAACAGAAAAAATGTGTTTCTTATACTTCATTTCAATTTGCAGGCTGATACTTACAATAATGGTGGAGAAAGCTTGTAACTGCTACATTACAATCTAATAGTCTTGCACATTATTTTAGTCTGCAGCACAACAGAGAGTGATCCTACAATATTGCTGTTTATTATATGAGCTAAAAGTTCACGCTATTATTTAAGAACTTTAACCGTTCAGATTACATTATTCTTTGAGACCACTGTTTAGACAATATGAACTATATATATATACTATACTATACTATATATAACAGGTATGTCTGTTTTTATTTGTTATTTCTATGTATAATTTTACAGTCAAGTTAAAGTTCAAATTAAAATATATATCTCTAATATTCCTCTACCTGTGTACCTCTGACCTGTTTTTTTTTTCATCTTTTATCGTAACTATATGTATTTTATTGCACAACAAATGCCTTGTTTTGTTGTTGTTTTTTTTAAATAAAATGTCACATGAAAAAAAATGCTATGTGTCTACATGTAACGTAATTCCTGAAGTGAACCAAAACAATTTTAAACAAAAGTTTCTGCATTAAAATAGAATTTTGATCTGGAGCTCTCTCCCGTTTCTTTTCTTTTTTTTTTTCTTTTTTTTTTGAGGTAAAATAATGTGAACGTTTAAAGTTTGATGTGGATATTAAATGATTTTTATATATCAGATGTGCCTTACTATAATAATCAGTTACTGTCCACATGCCCCGCCCCCAACAACAGTAGACGAGACCTACTGTATATCTCAAAGTCAACCAGCCGCACTTCATTGATAAAAACCTGCACAGCTACACAGGAACAAGTTAATGATAAACTTGAACACTATAATCCAGACGTTATCTAGGTCAACAAGTTATCTAACTGACCTGCCAAAGTCAACAAGTCATATCAGTCAAACACAAGAAATAGTTTCACTTTCATTTTTACAGCTGAACTTCAGGGAGAGTGCGGCGCCACAACTGTGGTTAAACTGCAACTGGTAAGAAATGTCTCTGTGCCACAAATGGCAATATTGTGCAACAGTTGATACAAACTGAACCCATGCTGAGCTCATACCCTCTGAGTAGGGAGTGCAACACGATATCTTTATAGTCATAAATCAGCAGCCAGCTAGTGATCTGGTGGGTACAAAGTATAGGCCCTAAAGAGTCTACAGGCAGCGTTAGGATGCAACTCATTACAACTGTTATAACATAAACCACCTTTACAGCTGGAATGTACCTTTAACAATCATATATGTTTATGTTACCTCCATCAGGTTGAGATCAAAGTGCTGGAAACTCTGAGTTGAGATTTACATTACACTATGAGGTATCATGATGTGCTGGAAATTATAAATAAACCACAAAATAAATTCATAAAAAGATAATGTAGAAAAAATGTATTGTTGTTCCGGCAAAATGAACATAAAACCAGTAAGAGTGTTTCGGGGGAGGGGCGTGACAAAGTTATCATTCCAAAGTCACTGAATACCACTGCTTTGCCAGTGATTGCAGCGTCAGATACCTGACGGCAAGAGTCACCTTTCGAGGCCGTATGATTCACAGATAGGTGGCGCCTGTTCATAACTCGACAAGTCAAGTTATGCCACCTGTTGCGGCAGCCTGTTCTCATTCCGAAGTTGTCAAATACCGCTGCTTTGTCAGGGACGCCAGCCGGCTGGACAGCGCCTGTTTCAGCAATATGATATGCGGACAGATGGTGTCAGTTCATAATGCGGTCGGACAGCAATGGTTGCGTTAGTATGATATGCTGCTGGACGGCGTCAGTTGGAAATGTGCTGGTAACACCTGGAAAAGTTCCTATAGGGCAAGTGGCAGAGGTGGAAGATGGGATGAACAAACCCTGAGCTTTTGCCTGGGAGGCCGTTGTTCGCTTCTCCTTTTCTAAACCTAACCTAATGCTTTTGTGGACGTTCAACCGTTGGTTGTCATGTGCTTTTGTTGCCTAAACCTAACTATATGCTTTTGTTGTTTTCCTGTCCTGGACTGTCAACAGCAGACACTGAAGAATACCTGACCCGTAATATGTAGACACAAAGTCCACTGACAAAGCTTTGATATGTGACGACTTAGGATGAGAATGTGTTGGTTGCAGTGTTATGATACACTGCTGGATGGCATCAGGTGGAATCATTGTCGGTAACAACGTAATAAAAGGAGCTTGAAAGTCCACATAGGGCAGGTGTGAGGGGTGACGGATGGGCCCAACAAAACGTGGACTTTCACCTGGGAGACCAAACCATGATGTTTTTTTCTAAACCTAACCATGAGCCAGTGTTGGTAGTGTCATCCTGGATGGTTAACAGCAGATGCAGGAGGATACCCAGCATGTAATATGTAGACATGAAAGCCCTCTGACAAAGCAGAGATATGTGTTGACTAGGGATGAGAACGTGTCAGTATTCGATGACCTGCTGGGAATGAGTAGTGGCCGAGGTGCAGGGTGTTGCAGAACTCAAATGGGACTTTAGTCTGGAGTGCGCTGCAAGTGATTTGTTTTTTCTCCTTTTGCCCAAATCTAAGATAATTTATTGGTGCTGAGTGCACATGCCTGACAGAAGTGTCTGTTAAACTGGAGACAAAGCCTGCTCACTACCGGAAATTACGTGCACACAGAAAGAGGAAGCTCTCAACTGAATTGTGCTGTATTTAGCTTTGTATCAGCCTGATGCTCAGACAGTCAGCAGCAAGACGCCATGGAGGTTAGAGCTCTCTGCATCAGACTGTGTGAGTATTTATACATTATTTTTTTTCTTTTTAACAGTTTATTAATCCTACACAAGCTCTGAAGATAAATGACCAAGTGGAACATCTCTTATTGTGTGGTGTCTGCATCTATCTGATTATGTACTTGTGGAATTAAAGAAGTTCCGCTGTAAGAATCAATGTTTATTTGTTTATTTTGTTTATTTTAAGGATCCCCATTAGCTGAATGCCTTGGCAATCAGCTAGTCTTCCTGGGGTCCACACCTTACATACAATATATTACACTACATTACATATAAAACATACAATTTCATCAATTTACATTATAAAATACAAAGCTTATGTTTATATGAAAGTTAAACAGAAAAAAGAAAATAAAGAAGAAAGACTGAAAAAAAAAGGAATTACATTCAGTCATTTCAGTTCAAAATTGGGTACACTGTAGGCTACATACATCAAAGTAGAATACTAAATAATCAATATATTGAAAATATATATATATATTTTTTTAAAAGTCAAAAAGACAAAGAAAAAATTGCATAACTTGTAGAAACACACAATATTGTAAACACGCACAGAGCATATGTTCTACTTTTCACATTCATCTACAGGCCAGCAGATGCCTCTGCATGTCCTTTTTAAAGGATAATTTATTTTTAATTAGCCGGATTTTGAAAGGTAAACTATTCCAGTATGTTATGGCTCTGTAAATGACAGTTTTTTGCGATGAGTTAGTCCTTAGACTGGGAACCACAATATGACCATTACTGGCAAATCTAGCAAAATGGCAAAATGTATGAAACACATAGTGGTTTGAATATTATTTGCATTTCAACAGCAACTTTTACCTGTGTCCGTATGTCTGTGTCAGGTGCCCTTTATGGAGACTATATTTAAGGAATTTCATTAAATCCTTCAGTATTTTAAAAAATATCTTAACTCTCCACTGGTTTGTAATTAGCATCTCATTTTTTAATTTTCAACTTTTTGAGGAAAGATGTCTTTGCAATGATTGTATATATATATATATATATATATATCAGTGATTAAATATTAATTATACAGAATAAACCCATCCATTTACACAACTCTCCTCTTTGTCTCCCCAGTGATGAATGTATTGATGCTGCTGGGTGCACATGTGCAGCAAAGTTATCCTCAGGCAGCTGGTAAGTAGCTGTTAATTGTTCCCAACCCTTAAGCCTAACTCTAAAACCCTATCCCTAACACTTAAGTCAGCTTCAATCTAACACCTGTGCAACAGAAATACCATTGAAAGTTTGTGTTTTGGATTTGTTTGTTTTTGCCTTTTTCTATAAAAAAGAGGAGAGAAAAAATCAACTAATATGCTGATGACACTTCGCTAATGTACTAACCTCGCAACTTGGCCAGTCTCATCACTTTTCCACAGCTAATGACAATAAAATATGAGATATTAATTGATCCATAGTCAACAAACTGTGGTTTAAAACCTGAGTACCACGAAGCAAGTTCAGCAGAGCCTCAGCTTTGCCTCAGCTGGCTCAGTCAGCCTCAGTCAGTGATAACAGGTACCACAAAGGTGGTTATCGACCTGTTCTGTTAACCCAGACTTTCTTCTTCAGGTACTGTGTGTGTTCCTATAGAACAAGTCAAGTGACACATTCAGTGACTCTTAAAAATGACCTTTCCATGCAGCCTACTTCCACCCTTGAAGAATATAAAAAAATGTTTTGGTAAAAAGTAACACTTTTGCCAAAAGTAATGCTGGCAGAAAAGTAGGCTACATATTGTGTGAATTTATAAGTCAGTTTCAAGCTAACACCCTGGTACCAGACACCAAAGGACACCCTCCAGAGGTTCTGTGTTCATGCCTTAACCAGGTCAGGTCTAGTCCAGTCCGAGGAGCACCCACCGTGGATAGCAGTTGTTGTGGTGTGGCATGGTGCATTTCCTGCTGGGGGATGGGTGGAGCACGTCAAGTAGCATCCACGTTAATGCCAGGACCAAAGGTTTCCCGGCAGAACATTGCACTGTAACAAGATGATCAATGTTATTTACTTCACCCACCAGTGGTTTTAATATTTTGGCTGATCGGTGTATATATGCTGACACTGTCCCATAAGGAAAGGGACATTGAACTCACTTTAGTTTGTGGCTAAATCAACATGAAATGTATTTTAGTGGTTGATTAATATCCGTGACAAATACCGATAGATTAATACATTTTCTAATCTGTGATCTATTAGCTGTTACATAGCATACCACAGTGTAGAATGGGCCTCAGCAAATCAGGAGCGAGCATAAAAACATAATAATAACATTATGGTGTGGTTTAAAAGAATTTTACTGCATTTCATTTACAAGTAAACATCATTGACATGTTAATATAGTGAACAATTAATGTATAATGCCACCTGTGGTTTTATAGAAGGCTTCTTTTAGAGCCAGCGTTGACAAATGGATCGGACAACACTACCATCACACTCATCACAGTGAGAGCAAGAACAACCCTGTGAATTAAATTAAATTATATTTTTGCAATGTTGCTATACTGCAGGGTCCTCTGGAAAGGAAAACAGAAAACGCTACTGTAATTGCACAGCTTTCTTCAGTGGCATTTTTGTAATCTCGTGGATAAAGTGCATATCTAACATATTCCCACAGTTAAGAATCTGTATCACTCATAGATTGACATACTGACATTCACGATCAAGCGATGTTACTCAGAGCAGCCAAAAAGATGTTATGTTGCAGATTTCTAGCTGAAATTCAGAACATAAAATTCTCCTCACCAGGTTGGGTCTGCTCTATTAGTTACCATGGTGATCTAGCCAGGTTAAAATAGAGCCATCTTCATAGAATGGAAAACCCTGGCTTTAGACTCAACATACCCTGCTGATAATTTTGTTCCGTGGTACAGCCCTCTGGGAGTTGTTTGACTACTTCAGAGAGTTATGCATGTTGCCTGTAAGAACTGTCTCGTTTAACCACAATAGGCCCAAAACATCAATGTAAGTATTTTAAACTGTTCAAGAAAACAAACCTTTGTTATCAGGGCTCCGCAGCTCCTTGCCTGATTCTTACTTCTTCTTCTTCAACATAAAGAACGAGTCACTTCTTCAGACACAAGCATTTTCACTTAAAATAGCCTGACTTTGGTGGTTTATTTTTTACCTTTTTACCTACCAACTTGCTTATTTGTTTGTTTCAAATCTTCTTTTTTATGATGCATACAAACATTAAGGTCTATTGTGTATTGGGGTGTGCACATTCTGCTAACTTTCTGCACTGTGACTGAACAGAAGAGTATTCTGTATTTCAGTATGCAATATTCTATTCATTTTCTTTTTTATATATATGCACCTTGTTTCTTTCTGTGAACCAAGTTCTTAATTTGTGCTCTCCTGTTTTTGTCAGTATCAGATGCAGCTTTTCGTATCGTTCCAACCAGACTGCAGTTCTTTGAATATGAGTCTGTGCATTTCACCTGTGAGGGGTTTAATGACCCAGCTGGAGGCAAAGTGAGGAACATGAAGAAATTCATTCCAAAATGTTCCAATGGCACAGAGACATCAACAGTGACCTGCACCATTGGCTTTGCATTTACATCAGACAGTGGAGAATACTGGTGTGAAGGTGGAGGAGGGAGAAGCAACAGTGTCAACATCACTGTCACTGGTAGGCTGACTGAATGTAGATGTGAACTCTCAAACCACCAGATATTTCCCAGGCCTCGAGTTCTATATTTTTGAACTATGCTGTCTGTTTCACTTTTTTCTTCTAAACATTTGGTCATGTTGTCCAGCTGGTTCAGTGATCCTGCAGAGTCCTGTCCGTCCTGTGATGGAGGGAGAGTCTGTCACTCTGCGCTGCAGAAACAAGATGTCATCCACCAACTTTGCAGCTGTCTTCTTCTATAAAAATGGCCACTACACTGGGCACAGCTCTACAGGAGAGATGACCATCCACAGTGTTTCCAAGTCTGATGAAGGACTCTACAAGTGTCACATCTCTGGAGCTGGAGTATCACCAGAGAGCTGGGTGGCTGTCAGAGGTAAATGTAAAGACAAGAAGGCAGGTTAATATGTATTTTTTTCTGTTGTTTTTAGCATGTTAACTCCACATATGAGTTGTAACCACAAACCCTGCAGGCACAAAACAGTCGGGCTTTCAGACAAATCATTCAGTGTACTGCACACATGAGCAAACTGCTGCATTGTTCAGTGATTCAGTGAGCAATGTGTTTGTGTGGGAGCAGGCAACACTAAACAGGAAACACAGAAATTAAAAAAAAAATAACCACTGAATATGTGTTAGTATTTACCATAAATATTGTTATGGTGTTGGTTAGGTGGTGATGTGATCCTGGAGAGTCCTGCTCTTCCTGTGACTGAGGGAGAAGCTGTGACTCTGCGCTGTAGAAACAAGGAAACTCCCTCTGACCTCAGAGCTGATTTCTACAAAGATGGCGTCCTCATCAGGAGCAGCTCTATAGGAGAGATGACCATCCACAGTGTTTCCAAGTCTGATGAAGGACTCTACAAGTGTCACATCTCTGGAGCTGGAGGATCAGTGGAAAGCTGGATGGCTGTCAGAGGTGAGACCAAAATATGTTTTAGAATAAGACCCTGACATGTTTATTTCCATCCTGTGAAGGGCTTATTGCAGAGGTATCTACTCTCAATCAAAAAATATGAAATGAAGTCTCCTTCAAAACAATCCCAGGCACAAAAATGTGTGCAAAAATGTGATTGCCTTTATTTTAGATGGAATTATAGATTTAAAAAAACAAAAAAAACAAAAAAAAAACAAGCATTGCAACTCACATGTCTTCATTGGGGTCATTGTCTGCTGTAACTTACACACCTGTGTTATGGTACACTAATGAGATAAGTGAGAGGATGGGCCTTAATGCAACCACCCCTTACATCCTCTTCCTACCCACTTTCACTCCATATCCGTGTTCATGTGGAGGGTCCAACACATTAAGTTCCATCCCAAACCAACTAGTGGGGAGTTAAAGTGAGTTGTAAAACCCTCCAACAGCAAGCCTGCACCGATAACGACTTACTGACCATGTGCAACGCCATATTGTGTTCATCATGGAAGACGCCCCGTACAAATAAAGTTATATTACCCTTACTAAAGAAAACGGCTCAAACTAAGATGAAAAGGTGCTTCATTCAGCTCTGAGGGTGACAACAAATGCAGTTGCACTCCACAACAAAGTGGGAGTGGTCAGGGTCCGGTTTTGGAAAGGCCCAATGACTCTTCTCTAATGCGCAGACCTGTTGGTTAAAAATCAAGGATGTGATACACCAATAGAAAGGAGGGAGCGGGAGGGAGAATGATACAAGAAAGAAGAAAGTTAGATTTTAAGAAAATTGAAATAAAATAAATGATTAAGCAGAAACAAAGCACTAAGTTAAAAACCTGAGTTTAAATGTAAAGTGCACTGTGCCCAGAGATGGGCAAAAATACATCAAAATGTATTTTGATACAAAATACCCCTCAAATAAATGTATCAAAATAAAATACATGTATTTTGTATTTTCAAATACAAAAAATACTTCTTCTCAAAATTCACATGCTGCAACTAGAGACCACAAGTAACTATACCAGAAAGAACAACCATGATTCATCCATTAATGGCGTGATAGTAGCAAATATGGTCGCAGCTACTGTAAATTTGCACTTGTTTTCTCACAATTTGGTGTAGGCTACCCTAAAATATTATTTATTGATTCAGATTTAGATTCAGACAACTTTATTGATCCCACGTGAGGCGATTCATTTGTAGCATACTCATCCCAAGCATCAACCACAACAACATACAATTTCCTATGTTATGCACAGTCCAGTAAAACAGAGCACTAGGTCACTGAAGGGCACATTGAATGTTTAAAGTTTAAAAAAGACATATAGATAAAAATATTTTAAAAATAATAAGTAAAAATATTGTTACATCCAATATTATAAGAATGTGTAGCCTATTATTTTTGTTTTTTGATGCGTGGAGAGAATATTTTGAGTATTTTAAATTAGGGCTGCCACAATTAGTCAACTAATCGATGACTAATCGACTATTAAAATAATCGGTGACTATTTTAGTAGTCGACTAATCGGTTTGAGTCATTTTTCATAGAAAAGTACTATAAAAGTACCCAAAATACTCTTATTGCAGCTTCTTAGGTTCAGATATTGGCAGCTTTACACACTCTCCCGTGACAGTGAACTGAAACCCTTTGGCGTGAGTATGAAACAAGACATTAGATGACGTAATTTTGGGGTTTGGGCGAGACAGACCGACATTTTTCAACATTTTAACACATCTTTCGATGAAATGATTAGTCGACTAATCGAAGAAATAATCGACAGATGAGTCGACAATGAAAATAATCGTTAGTGGCAGCCCTATTTTAAATACAAAATTACTCCACTTAAAAGTATTTTGTTACAAATTACATTTGCTTTTTCTCGGCCTTATCAAATACAAATTACAAAATACTCAAATGTAATTGAAATACGTATTTTAAATACAAGTAATAGAAATACTGCCCATCCCTGACTGTGCCTTATGCAAAGGTTGCAGCAAGTCAGATTAGGTTATAGCAGTCAGTGAGTGAGGCAGTGTTTGATGCTGTTATTCAGCAGTCTGATGGCCTGTGGGTACAAGCTGTTTGTCAGTCTTGTTGTCCTGCATGTCACACTCTTGTAGCGTCTGCCTGATGGTAGAAGTGTGGTTAACAAACTGTGGTCAGCGTTATTGTTAAGGTGTTAACTTTGTCAGTTGTGCTGTTTTGTTTTTGGTAACTGCAAAGGACAAACTACTGATACAAACGCTCTCATCTCAAGTTATCACATATCGCTGCTTTGTCATTTGCCTTTCATGGCTATTTATTGCATACTTGGTATTCTTCTGCATCTGCTGTTGACGTTCACGGACGCCGCAACCAATGCCGGGACGTTAGTGAAAGCACATGGTCAGGTCATCATGGTTTCTGCATTCATGCAACGTGAACATTGGCCTCCAGGTTAAGAGTCAGGGGTTTGTTGCACCCATCCACCACCCTCTCACCCACCGTATAGGAACTATTCAGGTCCTTATATTACATGGTTACCAGCAGCATTTCAACCTGACGCTGTCCGTCTGCATATCATATTACCACGACAGATACAGTTCAGCTGACCGGCAGTGTATCGTAACACTGTGACAGGTTGTGTCTGGCATGTTATAAACTGACACCACCCATTGGTGCGTCATCAGTGGCTTTTGCCGCTGGTGTCTGACACCAAAATCACTGACAAAGCAGTGGTATTTGATGACTTCAGAATGACAACATGGCTGCAGCAGCTAGCTCCTGGGGAAACTGCTAATATTCTTTCTATTTTCTTTGCAGCTCAACACGGGGAGGCTTGTGTTTGCTCAGACTTCATTTATGTTCTCCTCGTCTTAAGGACGGTGTTCACCATAGTGATGGTGCCTCTGCTGCTGCTGCTGGTGGGACTGCTGCACTGTGGGAAACTCAGAGTTACACAAAAATAACTTAGGCCAACATAGATAAAGAAATATGTATTTACATAGTTTGTTTTGGTTTCAAGGTACTAAAATCATATTAGCAAAAAATGTCTCTCATCAGATGAAACAGCTTAGAAATTATAAATAAATTACTCAATGCTCTTCATAGTTATACGTGTGCAGGCTGTGGTCACTGACTAGCACATGAGCAGAAAAAGAGATGCGAGACTTATTTTCAAAGGCCTGCTCTGAACTGTGTCCATACATGTTATTCTGGGTTTTATTTAGATACCACAGACGCAGGTGATAATTTCAGCTTCTCAGACACAGTTCACATGAGAAAAGAACAGACAGAAGATTTAGTGACCGTTCAGCGGCTTTGAAGAAACAAATGTTGAAATGATTTTACAGAGAGCTGTACGAGAGAAGCGTCATTACATTTATTTTGGCCCAAGAACATTCTCTCCTTGCCTTGTTGTATATCACATGTTCATCACGCTTCAATACGTTTGATTTAACTTTGTCTATGAAGGCAAAAGGTTGTAAATTAGGTTGCTTTCTTGTACTGCAGAAGCTGTCGATTCATTGTCTGCTCTGTTCAGCTCAGGTCCCTCCGTCCCTGAGGAGAGGCCAGCAGTGATGCACAGCTTGATGTTAGAGGCTGACATTTTGCTGGGAATCCTGTGAGTCATGGGCTTCCTCTGGGATTCCCAGGAGAAGTCAGTGCCAATTTGAAATTGGTTTTAGTCAGTGGATATCCATGCCAACTTTCTCTTAATTAAACAGTTATCTGTTTTTGAATGCAGATAAATTAGAAATAAGCCAATGAAAGTATCATCAGGTGATAGCCACAGGTTCTGGAATTGCATTTCAGTCAATGTGTTCTGCTTTTTTTTGCTCTTACTTAATAGTACTTAACATCATTTTTATCTTGTAAAGTTTTATATTGTTGAGTGTCTGTTTTTTTTTTTGGGGGGGGGGGGGGGGGGGTTGGTTTTATTTTGTTTTGCCATCTGTGTGGAAGGGACAGCTGTTAAAGGTTTCAGAAGTAGGTATAGCAGAAGATCTGTCATGCACTGTAAATATATTGAGACATAATGGTTCTGAATAAAGACAATTGATGTTTTTGAATCACACAGTCTGTACACAGTAGTTTTTACTCTTAAAGCTTGAGTGTATACAATTTCAACAGCCCAACTCGTCACATACTGCTGCTTTGTCAATGATTTCGGTTTCAGATACTGGTGCACCGAGACACTCTTTGAGGTGGTATGATACGCACCTGGCGGCGGCTTTTGCTGACACCACCGCTGCATGTAATGAGCAGAAACAATACATTTCCTATCAAATCTGAAGATGGCCGAAACAACGTCAAAAACTGACACAGGACGCTACCTAGCGCATCATATTTTCATATTTTGTTGTGACAAAGTTGCTGTATTTGACAAGTTGGGATGAGAAGTCATTGGTTTCAACGTACCTGCTTTATAATAACATACAAATTTAACATAAACGTGCATTGCCAATTTTTATTCTAGAAAATAGATGATGGTATGGTCATGCAGATTGTGGGTATGGTTAAGACAAAATGTAAACATGAATGATGAGAAAATGTGCGTACATACTTGTCTTATGCTGTGTTAATTGTAGGGAACAGAAACAACGAATCAACTTACATTCACACATCATGTTTTATTTTGAAAAGTATTCAATTTCCACAAAATGTTTTTCTCTAAATGGTAAACAACATCTTATAAAACAATACAGTTTTAATGCAGAACACACATTCTTTACAAATATTGTTTTAATTCCACTTTATAACAACACAATAATAAAGCAAAACTATCACCCTATTAAAGAATGCTACAAAACTTAAATGATAAAATATGTTGCTGGTATGGAGGTAAGGAATTGTTTTGTATAAAGACTCTATTGGTCACATTAAGTTATGATCATAAAGTATTCATCTGAAAATCTAAGAGGAGTCTGCGAAGGATGGATGATGGGTTTTCAGGTTTAAATACAGAGGGTAGATTACTGGAATTCCCTCTGACATGCTCTTCATGTTCAAGCACCTCCATTTCTTAAAAAATCTTTAATCATTTTATTGTATTTTTTTTCCATGGGCACATTTTGTGTTGCATTTGTAAGTAAGTAAAATAAAAAATACCAGCACAGTTTATTATATCAGCGTGCTTGTCCAGCTTCATGGACGGCTGACTGTCATCCTGTCCATCATCTGTTGGTGGTGAAGAAGCAAAAACAAAAAAGACAGTGTTGTGGTTAAAATGAAGAAAATTATGACATAAGCAGACAGATGGTGATGATGATGTGACATGATATCAGACCTCTCCCATTGGGCTTGTGAGTGTGACTTTTTCGACAGCGCTCCAGGACTTCTGTTGATCCCAAACTACATCAGTTGGAGGGTTGTGGTTTCCTCCACCATCTGACGCCCAGATCTGTAAAGATACAGTTCAAGCTTGGCTAAGAAACGCAGAGCTTTACATTAAAGTTGCAGAGTTTTATGTTTTAATTCAGTGTATCTCAATTAAAACTTACTGTAACCATGTTTCCAGCTTCAAGGCTGAACCCCCCAGGAAACTTATAGGAGATGGTACTCCCGTTGACCTCTATGTTGACCTTACAGTTAACCAGCAGTTGGTTCTGAAAGACAACATCGGACCAAGAATACATTTTTGATCATGAAGGATTGCAGCCTAAAGCTAGATCCTGAATCAGCCAGTGTTGGGAAGTGGTGTACATTCAGACTGCATAGGTTCAGACTGCCAGTTGCTTGGCCTCCAGTATTTCTGCTTGCAACCTTCTCGACGACCCCTCATCCAAATGACTTTACACTTGTCAGTGCACTTGACAGACTGCAAGCTGAACACGTGACTCCTTCACTGTGTGTGTGTGGTTTGGTCAGCACCTGTAAATGGGCTGTCATCTCCATGCCAACGATGCGCTGATAGGCTGTTCGCTTTTTTTGCTTTAGCTTTTGAAGCGGTACGCTCACAAATGAACACTTGCATCAGTGTGTCCCCCTGGCCATCACACCATTTGTGCCAAAGTTCAAAGTCTTGGCAACAGACACAAGATGTCATGCAGTGTTTGACTCAGGATAAAAAGTTTTTCATTGCACTCTGATTCCTGAGTTCTTGAGACATTTGTTTACCAAAGGATTCTATGGAGGGGTTGATTTATTGTAAATTGAAAGGGACATTTTGTTTTATTTAAGCATGTATGTTAATTTTTGAATTCCTGTGCAATTTATGTAATGTGAACTTCTAATGGTAGAAACACACTACTAAAAAATCGTAGTCCCTGTGGCACTGAGGAGCTCACACTCTGAAATGCAGCCACAAAGTGTGAAGCTGATTGGACGAACAGATATCGACAGACAGATTCTCCTTCCATTATGTACTTATATATTTCAAATGGTTCTCATATGCATACATCAACATTACCTCACTGGACTTGTTTCTGAGACGAACAAATTTGCCACCCAGGTCGACCTCGTCAAAAATGACACGGCTATTGGTTGCTATCTCCTGGCTGTCAGGGCTGGATTTCTGATGGAGGGGACAGGCAGAATACACAGTTACTGAGCCACAGCACCAAGAGGAGGTAAAGTGGTGGTGAAAAATCAATTTGCAGATGGAAACAAGAGATGAACACAAACTGTGGCAAACACATACCTGCTCAAGCTGAAATTGTTTCCCTTCCTTCAGTGGAGAAACCTATTTACAGTTCAAAGCAGTATTTCACTCATGGTTTATTGTAAACAATTAAAATTACTGGAAGCAAATTACTGGACCTCTTATTGTCCACATGGCAAATCCAAAGCATGTTGTGTTGCTTTGTTTTTAAGTAGATACACATTCTGGTGAAATAAGTGAAACCACTGGAGTCTCTAGTCTCTAGTTTAGAAATTGGTCAGTCTAATATGTGACACATAGTGATGGTGTTGGTTCAGTAAATGTCTCTACTGTCTAAAACATACTGTAGTTGCATTTGAGAGACTTGCAAGTTAAACAATTTGCTTTGCATTGTATCTGACCACACCTTTACCAAGTAGTTAATCCAAACCATGGAGTTTCCATAACCCTAAGCCAAGTTGTGTTATTTTTTAAACTGTCAATAGGAGCATAACATCCAGCCTGTTCTCATTCCAAGGGCATCAAATACTGCCGCTTTGTCACAGCCCTCAGTTTGTGATATCAACGCCAAAGGCACCTCTTACTGTCTTCATAAGACACACCGAGCTGTCAAGTAACTTCACTGTAAACTCATCCACAGCAATACTCGACGCTGAAAGCAACTGACATACAGTAGTATAAAGCGCAAGAAAGTCTGTGTAAGGTTGGAGGGAGTGAGGATGGGTGGGTCAAACAAAACCGGACATTTATGCGAGAGACCACAGTTCATGTGCATTGTGTCTCATTATACAATTTACTTATGGTTGTTGCGCTCACAAAACAGACTTGCTCAACAGTACGTAACAAACACACTTATTTTAACCCAAAACATGATATTGCTGCTAAACCTAACCGAGCAGTTTTGTAGCCTAAACCTAACTGTGACTGGTCCACAACACTGACCACTTGTTACAGTGTGTTTCAGCTGTGTGTCCACTGTGTTCGCATTCTGAAGTTGTCATGAACCTCTGCTTTGTCAGGGATTTGGGTGTCACGCTGCGCTGGTTATCCGCAGCATGCTCCGCCGTCTGTCAACACCCACCGGCTGCGTTTGCTGTGCGGAGCGGTGCAGCTCCGCCGGACAGCGGGAGTCACGAGGACCCACGAGATCTCACGAATTCACGCATAATCGCGCGATATAACAAGATGTATTTTCTATAAACAGATCCACAAAACCAGAGGAGTAGTAGGAAGACATCTGGGTGCACCTCCATGATTAACATCTCCTCGTCCATGGTGTCAACGGGGTGAAATGACGTCTGGAAACCTCTGACCTGTTGACTTCAGGCCTGCCTCCCCCCATTATGACGTTTTCAAGGTGTAGTGCAGGGAAATATGATCCGCCGTGAACACTGTGTATTTTATTTTGAAAATTAACCAGATGTTTTATTTTGGTTCTGTGCACGACTTCCTGCCCCGCATGATCTGCTCTGTGCTGAATAGCTGCGTTGTGCTGCGGCGTCTGGCAAAAATAGAAGTCCTGCGTATCTGTTGCGGAGGGCTCCGGAGTGCCACAGCTAGGATTTGTGGGGTTTGCGGATGGGTCCGACAAACCCCAGACATTCACCTGGGAGGCTGCTGTTTGCTTCAAACGTGAATGTAAAGCCAAACCATGATGCTTTTCTCTAAAGCTAAAGCGCATATTGACATCCTGTCACACAAATAAACAGCAGACGCAGAAGGATACCTCGCACATAATATGTAGACATGAAAGTCCACAACAAAGCGTCGAAATGTGAAGATTTGGGATGAGAACATTTTGGTGTGTCACATAGATTCGCCAAACCCCTTTGCGTCAGTACGAGACGCCAAGGGGCATGACAAAGCATTGGTATTTGATAACCTGATAATGAGAACAGGTTGATCAAGTCAGAAAATGCATCCACAACTTGTTTATCCTTAAACTTGGCATGGCATATTTTTTGAGAAAATATCAATGAGAAAACACATGGTTACTGTCATTTATAACTCTTTAAAACAATATAAAAAAAAAGGTCTTCATTCGTTACTTACATGTGTGGTAACCTTTCCTCTTGACCCCATGTCCTGAGCCTTGTTGTGCTCCGTCTGTGATTTAAGAAGTGGGTCACTCTGAGACTGACCCTCAGTGTTCTTACTTTTACATGTGTTCTTTTCTCCTTCAGTTTTGTGCTCTTTGTTTTCAGTCTCTGTTTGAAACCAATGGTAGAATTATAGTTCAGAACACAGCTGATTGTGTAAAAGTGAGACACAGACATGCAATACTATGTTGTTTTTTTTCAGTTTCAAATGTGTCTCCAATCTCACAGAAATTTCCTTAAACACTTCTGAATAAACTCACATAAAACTAATAAGGTTCCATGTTTGAACACCTAAAAAGTCAGCTCATTTTTTGCTCACCTTTTTTGTTTTGTCTCCATTTCCAGACAAAAAAGCCAACCGTGAAAACAAACATGAGGCCAAACAACACACTAATGGCAGTAGAGGCAGTACAGCTGGTGGAAAGGAAGAAATCCTCTGAAGTCATGAAGGAGAGGAAAACACTTATTGAAAACTAAAAGATGAGAAAACATTTGGTGTGTGTGTTTCTGTCATGAACTGGAAGCTGATTCTTAGAAATGATTTCTACCTGGAACCTGGATGTGTGTCTCTCTGGTCTGGTTGATGTTCCTCTGTTGGACTCTACAGGTGAAGCTGTTGCTGTGTCTCTTCTCCACAGTCACTCTGCTGCTGACAGTATAGAGGTCATCAGGACCTCTGACTGTCTCTGTAGGTCCAGCAGAGAGGAGCTTTCCCTCACCGTCCAGCCACAACACCTCAGGCTCTGGATACCAGCCTGCAGACTCACACTGTAACACCACTCCTCTCTTGTCTCTGTCAGTCCCTGCTAAAGTTATGACAGGTGAGGAAACGGCACCTTGTGATGAGAAAGTTATGAGATTAATATCCTTTTGTCGTGCTGCATATTTAAAAATGTTGATGGTGAATGCATTTTGATGAGGACACTGATGCTCATCTTTCAAAACTCACAAAGTCTGACTTACCAACAGTGATCTGGATAGAAGCTTCTTTACGTAATGAGGGAAGGAAGCATTTGTATTTTCCTGCATCAGAGATTTTCACTTTGAAGAGGTTCAGAGAGACGTTTCCGTTGATCAGCTGATCCACAAACAGTGCAGTGCGGTAATTATACAGCGGATTCTGACTCTGATGCACCAGTCGTCCATCTTGGTGAACATGGACGTACTCTGGGTCCAAACCAGGTCTGGTCCACTCCACTGTCCTGGAACTGGCACTGGTGGGAGGATCAAGGCGACATGGTAGAATGACACCATCACCAGCCAGGGCTACGATTGGTTGAGGTGAACAAATCAGGTTCGACTGCCCTGTAAAGAGAGGAAACAACCTGGGTGCTAATGGATGGCCTCACCATGTGTGTGTGCAGTGTTATACACCAGTGGCTTTTCTGTGGGAGGCCAGATTCATGCTGGCAAAACAGATGATTTTGCCCTGCTTTAAAGTGCTCAAGCAAAACGTCAAGCTACATGAGGTAATGTTAATGTTAATCACAGTTAGCCTATGCTAGCATGTAGCAGGAGGGGAGAAAAGAAAAGAGCAGCCCTTTTCACCCTGACGGGACATGAAGTAGAAATAAAGGAGACACACCTGTGAGCTGGGGGAGGGGAACAAAACCAGGAGACTACTGAAGGTTTTAAGCTGCTGTGTGGACATTTTTGCTGAAAAGAGAGCAGTGATGTGCATAAAGTAATCAGAGTGAGTAACTACGTGCTGCTGGAAGTGTTCTGATCCCTGCAGCCGGTTTGTTCTGCTGTCTCTTTGAGCTGCTCAGGTGTAGCTGTGGACCTTGATGGACCCACACAAAGACGTTAAGATAAGTCTACAGCTCTCCAGGCTCCTCATATTATCCTACCTCAGGTTAACGTGCATTACTTTATCTTCAACTCTTCAACCTGGCACTACCTCTTAGCCTGTTCACTGCCTCCTTTTACATTGTTTATTTAAAGGGAATTTTGTTGGTTACAAAACATTGAACAAATATTATGATATGATTTTTTTTAAATCACTAAAGAGAGCTGCGTAGACGTGTTAGTTAGTTGCAGACTTCTCAAATCTTCATTGGGGACTACTAGCAACTTAAAGGGTACCCTCAGTATTTTTCAACCTGGACACCATTTTCTCATGTTTATGTTTCCAAGTGACTAATGGCAACAATAGTTTTTGAAATTGGTCCAGTGTTGAGTGAGAGCACTACAGCTGGCAGCAGCAAAACAGGCTGCAATGTAACCACTTGGGGCAACTGTGCATCACCAATTAACGTCCACTCAAAGTGCTAGTTTCAGCCACTGAGTGTGTCTGACAACATTATGGACAGGATCCCTACAGAGATAGACCTTTTTGTTTAAACAGTCTTGAAATCACCATCGCCAAATCCGCCAGACTCCATTTAACGTAACAGTAATTTAATCATCGTAGAACACACTTCATTCAAAGTCCACAAAAAAAAACAAAGAAAATCCAAAGCCGTGTTGATTCACCTTTCTACTGTTGCAACAATCAACAACTCTGGTTGAAATAAAACCTTATTCACCCAGTTAGATGTGAAAATGCCGGCTTTATATACACTAACATTACTGCTTATTTAAATGTTTGGTGGGTTTGGCGTTGGCGATTTCAGGGCTGTTTCAGGTCGTACAGAAAGGATTTTCTCTTTTAAACAAAGGTCTGTCTCTGTAAGGATCCTTTCCGTAATGTTGTTAAACACTTAAAACAGTCTGAGCCTGTCAGTGATAAAAACAGTTTTTCATGGACATATACTGAGGGTGCACAAATGCCCCAATTAATTATAATGCAGCCTGTTTCACTGCTGCCGGCTACAGCCCTCTCACTCAATACTGGACCAGTTCAAAAAATTATTGTTCCCGTTGGTCACGTGGACACAAACATGTGAGAAAACAGTTGTCTTCACGCTAAGGTACGGTATTTCATGAATTCCAGTTTTAAAATCTACAAGAAAGTCAGGAAAATTACAGCCCAGCTGCCAGAAGAAAGTTTTGGCATTGTAGATTTCTGTAAATCATGGATATCAGTGTTTCTTAAGTGACGTAATATATGAGTTGACTTTGTCATTAGGAGGTGGAAGGGATGGTGAATGGCATAACACCTAAACAAGACACCTGCCAAGCTACAGACTGTAGTAAGAGACCAACAAAGAATAAAATCTTGGCCAAGATAGTGCCATGAAAACTGACTGTCTTTTACCAAGACATCACATTTCCTGCCAGGAGAGTGCCATCGACGTCTTCTCCGGCCATTATTGTGCCACCAAAACAAGGTAACAAAACAAGATCTTTTCCGAACCATAGCCAGGTGATTTGTGCCTAACCCTAACAATACATGAATCACAGCGTTGTTGAAATGCAAAGTTTCAGCTTATCTGCTACATTATATTGACTATATATGACTTAGTTCCTGAGCATGTATGACTGCAGTGAGTCAGGTTACCTGTGGTTACTGAGAGGCTGCAGAGGGCAAACAGCCAAAATCCAAACCAGCTGAACAGACGCATTTTCATCTGTGAACCAAAGAAACAAATCAGGCTGCTGAGACTCAGACAGGTCACTTTAGTTTCAGCTTTGTTCTGAGGGAGGAATTCTTATTAACAGTCTGCACAAGGAGTCTAAATATGTTCCTAACTTTAATCACGTTGAAGCAGCATCACATTCGTCACATTCTCTTGTAGTCCAATCATACAATACTGAAACAGGTGATATCTATTTATTCTGGTTGTTTACATATTATTTACAGTTAACGTTCCTAAGTCAGGTCACTTTATTCAGTTACAGAAAACGCAGGAGCCTCCATGATCCAAGATTTCTGTCTGCTTACACTTTCCTACATAATTGCTGCTGCAGTGCTACACATTTATTTTCAGGGCAAAAAACAGTAAAAACAAACTGTAATAACAAAACACGAGCCTCAGGAAAGTGTCAGGTCATTATTTAGTTACTATGGGAACATATAAAATTGTAGACAAAAGTTATGTTGAAGTTATCTTACCTTGAAACAAAGCTACGCGTTGTTTGTTGTCAGATTGGACTTTGGCCGATTTTGGAGTGTATGATTTTATTGTGATGGGCGGGCTACTGGTTTTACATTACAGAAACATTTCCTCATACAAACACTTCGACCAGCTGCTGCACTGAGGAGTGTCTTTGCTGCACAGGCTGCAGTGTGTTAATGATTTAGAGCACTTCAGTCTCTTAAACACTTTGGTTCACTTCATTTTGACTTTTTGTTTATTTCCAGTAGCAAATCTAATACACAAAGGTTTGTGAATTAGCGTGTTTACTTAAATACAATGTGAACATCAAGGGGGAAAACACTTCAAGAGAACATTTGCAGCATTTAAGCATTTTCTATGTCCCCGATTTTTGACTGTTCACTCAGCCCTATAAAGTCAAACAGACTCCACACTGGACTTATTTGAATGTGTTCATCTTTTATATGGAAAACCTGCCAGCACAATGTTTCTGTATAAAATACAGAGAAATATATATTCTAAAATTGTTATGTTTCCTACGTTTAAAGTAGCCTGCTGTTATGTTTCACTCTCTGTCTAATGATCTGATGTTTGGTGATTTGTCAGTCAGATAGAATTTGAGTAAAACAGTGCTGCTATACGTACATGTTGGTGCATTTATTATTTGAATATATTTTTATGGTGAGTATAAAGTTTATTAATAAATTGCAACTGTTTTATCCTCACTACAACTCTAGTGGTGTTAACTGAAATGCACACATGAGTAATTTAACCAATAAAAACATGTGGAAATGCCAAACAAACATATCTTTATTAAAAACAGTCACATATTCAAGAATAAAAAAAACTAAAATATTCAATAAAAACATCTACAGGTACAAACATTTAATGATACCGAGTTAAAAACTATAACCACAATATTTTAACTGCAATGTTTTTCCTGTTTGCATTTTTCATTTTCATGTGTCCTGTCGTTTTACTTCACTGCTGGTTTTAATTAAGAGCTCTAAAAAGATAGAAAATGCAGAAATCAGTACACATTGTTATTAAATATACATTATGTAAGTACACCCACAAAATAAAAGTCTAAAGGTTGAATTTCACATGTTCCACTGGGAGGGAGCATCATGTAAAATATATTTAAAAAGACACATAAGCTGATTATATTATTACAATATATTTGAAAGAATAACAAACATGATACCTAAGTCAAAAACACAATATTAGATACATATGTCTGATACATAAACACCAACTATGCTTGGACGTCTGCATGAACAGCTGTCTTAACACTGTCTTTTCTTTCTTTATGCAATGTTTTTTTAAGTTGGACTTGTTGGCAAACTTTTGCTTAATTCCACATTAAGATCAATAATTTTAGCACATTAATTTTCATTCTGATATGCAGCAACATGGTTACTAGGTAACACCGGGTGGTCACAAAAGAGAGAAGCTTTGCAATATTAGCAGAATGTGGACAAAACACATCAGAGTTTAATTAAGAAATGATCAGATTTACAGCAGCTTTACTTTGGCCAGTTCATTCAGAATCTGTGTTTGTGTCGCCAGATGAATGTCAGTCCAATATTCTCTCTCTTTCAGGTGTTTTTGGTCTCCTCCAATTCCTGAAATATCTGTCTCTTTAGCTGCTGAATGCTTCATTGTGTTCACCAGCCAGTCTTTAAGTGTGTCTCTCTGCTGTTTGCTGCTGAGCAGGTAATGTATGGTGGCTTTTTACTGCTCTATCTCTGAAAACAACTCTATGAGAGTGGAGGGAGTGAACCAGAACAATAAGGTTGTGGTTGGATATAAACAATAAGCTGAAAGGTACGACAAAGCTCTGTATAGCCGAGCAGAGCTGCAGATTCAAATGATAATTTTCTGGAGGTTCATCACCACCAGAGCAACATTTCCTCATACAGTTGTTTGTATGGTATACAAGTAAGCAAATTAGTGCTCAACACAGTCACATGCTTAACATAAAGTTACACAGTCTAGGTTTAGGAAAAAGCATGTTTGGGCATCGTCATGTTATTCACTTAACTTGCTCCGTGTTGTTGTCTAATTGTCCTCCCTGTCCTCCATTTTCTTCCCTGTAATTCTTATATAGTGATCTATTGTCCTCTTCATTAGACTGTCTGTGTCCATGTTCAGTTGTTGGAGTTCTTTCTTCCTCTCCTCCAGGCTCCAGCTGTTCTCTGTGATGATATCTTTGAGTTTTGAGAATCCCTGAGCTTTGTTAGCTGTTCTATCTCCCTCCTTCTCTGTTACTTCTTTCTCCACTGAATGAACCTTCTCTTCATTCTCCTTCACTCGTCTCGCTGCCTTCTCCATTTGGTCAGTGAGTTTACCTTTCTGCTTCTCCAGTTCATTCTTCAGCTCACACAGTGTATCAGTAACCTGTGTCATAGTTTTCAGTTCTTCCTCTTTCTTCTGTAACTCCTCCTTCATGTTCTTGTTTTCTGTCTTTAGCTGCTCTTCACTTCTTTTTGCTTCCACCAGAAGCTGCTGTCCTGCGTTCTCCTCTCCGTCTCTCTCCTCTGTTTTTCTCTCAAGTTGTGTCTTGGAACCTGTGTAGAAACAGAAACAGAGTTATAGAGTACTTTTAGAAAAAAATAAAGGTATGAAACTACATTAGACACAAAAGCCTGGCAGAATTTTATTGTTGAAAGTAGAAACATTAGGAGATTCAAACACAAGACTGCAAACACATAAACCATTTTAAACAGGAAGCTCTGTTCTTACACACTGTCAGAAAAAAAATCAACATGGAGGGATGCTTAATTTTTCCTCCACATGACAAACTTTGAAAATACATTTGAAATTATGTAATTGGATTTTGTTATATATTAATCTGGATCAAACTTTATCCTGTTTCGTGATTATTTGCCTCACGTTATCACAACCACACACTCAAAAGACAAAAGTCAATTCAATTTTTTGCTCACCTTTTTTGTTTTGTCTCCATTTCCAGACAAAAAGGACAACTGTGAGAACAAACATGAGGCCAAACAACACGCTAGTAACAGTAGAAGCAGTACAGCTGGATGGAGCCATGACGGAGTCCTCTGAAAGAATAAAAGAAAGAACAAGACTTTGAGAAAATCAAAAATCAAAATACATACAATCTGCAAGGAGACCCTAAAATCATACAAGGGTAATTTTTCAATCTTGTGGGATTAAGTTGTTTTCTTGTGCGGTTATCTCATCCGTTAGCACGTGAGTGGGTGCATATTTTGATAGGATGCTTCTGAAATGTGCCGCCGGGCAAATCTTTGTAATCTGAGCACCCTTTTCTTGGTTCTTGGTTCAGGTGATCATGGCCTGTACATCCAAATGAAGAGTCTTAGAGAATCCATCTAAACTGTTTATTTACAACCTGTCTGATTGTCCAATTACTCGTGTTTCTGTCTGATCTCACTTTTTTTATTTACCAAAGTACCGAAGCCAATTTAGTTTGTTTTCACACCACACAATGGGGCTGTTGCTTCACCACAACTCTTTCTCACCTACAACTAGTTGGATAAAAGCTTCTTTCCGTAATGAGGGAAGGAAGCATTTGTGTATCCCTGCATCAGAGATTTTCACTCTGAAGAGGTTCAGAGAGACGTTTCCGTTGATCAGCTGATCCACAAACAGCACTGTGCGGTAATGATACAGTGGATTCTGACTCTGATGCACCAGTCGTCCATCTTGGTGAACATGGATGTACTCTGGGTCCAAACCAGGTCTGGTCCACTCCACTGTCCTGGAACTGGCACTGATGGGGGGATCAAGGCGACATGGTAGAATGACATCATCACCAGCGAAGGCTACGATTTGTTGAGGTGAACAGATCAGGTTTGACTGCCCTGTAAGGAGGAAAAAACGTAAATGCAAAGTTAAAAATGAGCTGAAATGTTCAGTGTGTGAGTCCTTCATTTAAGTTTGAGCATCACAAGTATGCAATTATTCTCCACTTTTAATAAAGAGTATATTTAAACATACTGTATTGCGGCACTCGGTCAGAACTGAGGACCATAATAGATTGTGTGCTCCGCTGGGTGATGACGTTGCAAACCAGAGAGTGGTACAGCGTGATTACTCTGTGTCTTTGAAAAATGGTTGGTTCTACAAGCTTAGCGGTCATTTGAAAAAGCTCTTGAGGTTTACTGATTTTCTTTTCTTTTCTTTTGGGTTATAAAAAAAAAGAGAAGAACGAAGTGGAAAAATGAAGTTCTTTGAGCTGGTCAGCAGGCAAAGCGTCAGGTGGTTAGCTTGTTAGCTTAGCTCAGACAATTCACACAGTTTATTAAAAACAAAAATATAAATAATAAATTATCATATCTTTAAGACTTTATGGTCACAATATTAACCTTTTTAATATTGTGTTGGCATGACTAACTGATTTACAAATGGTCATTTTGTAGGTGCAGTATTACTTTGAACAGAGAGTCTGCCATTACGACGGTTTTGCTTTTTGACACTGAACCAAACAATGCCAGCATAATGCTGTCTCAGTGTGTGACTTTAGATAGCATGCCAGCGTTCCAGAAGCAAAAGAGGCTGAGGCATTGCATTCCCGTTTGCAGCTTAATGCACAAAAAGTGGGAACTGCCCATTGGTTCGACAGCCCATTGTTCCGACCATATTAAACTCATTGTTCCGAAGTCCGTTCCGAAATCATCATGATGTCCTGTGGTTAAGGTCTGGTTCGGTTTAGGCACAAAAACCACTTGGTTAGGGTCAGGAAAAGATCATGGTGTGGGTTAAAATGAAAAAGAAAGTGACAAACACATAAGCCGTGAGCCTGCTCCGCCTCAAGCCGGTCGCGGCGCACCATACGCCCGCCGTGAGCCGTTCAGCACCGCGGACAGTCGGACTAATGGGATGTCGAACCAATGACATGGACCCCAAAAAGTTAGCACAGTGTCAGCTAACTTTGCTAAACAACACAGTACCACAGCTAGAAACAAAAACACTTCATCACATCATTGGAGTGCTGAGCACTCATGTCACTGGCTTCCACTGACAATAATGTGCAGCATGTTGCTCTGTATTTTTATATAGACGTCAATTCGGCTCTGGTACCGCCTCCGCTGCTGGTGAGACAACGATGTCTAGACTAACATCTGAACATTGTTTTACTTGTCTGAACTTATCCAGAGCTTAACCAGAGGTGCAGATTAGAAAACATTGATGTTGCTTGTTATTGGAAAGATTAACGATTTGTAAAGCACTTTTTGGACACAGTTTAGTTACCCCTTTAAACCATTCATAAATCCAGCGTTTACCTGTTGTAACAGGGAGGCAGCAGAAGATAAAAAGGCAGACTCCAAAGCAGCTGCACAGAAACATTTTCCTCTGTGAAGCAAAGTGAAATAAAAACACTTGTTAGACACATTCAGTTCAGCCTAACTTCAAATCCAACTTAATACTGCAGGTTTAGGTTGGTACAAGAAGCTTCTCACTTAAAACCGCTGAACTTAAAATAGCTGGAAACCCCACTATGAGTTTAGTTCATATGAGCCTAAAGTTAAATATATTACAATGTTGATTTATTAGTGGGGCTACCCCCTTAAAGTCGGAGTCTTCAGCTCTGTACTGTGAGGCTCTGGTCAGAAATGGGGAATTTACAATTTCACTTTGACACAGTCTTTGGCTTTTGTGTGTAACCTGGTGTTGGCAAAATGTGTTGCTCATTTCTGATCGGTCATCACAGTTAGCTTGTTTACTGTATTACTGAGCCCCATTCAAACCTTTAAACTTTACATGGAAAAAAAAGGTGAATATTCATATTGAGCAGTCTAATATGATTCGACTAACTTAATTCTAAATCAAGGACAGCCCTAATTTATCAGTACAAATTACTGCTGTGATGCCAGCGATATCATCAGACACTCAAATACTCTGTCTCATTAAAATTATGTTTATATACCGCTTATTTTCAACATTTAAAGGAAATGTAATCCCACATGGATTATTTGTTTTAATTAGAATAATGCAGACATTTTTTTTCTTTCTTTTTTGGACAATGGTAAAAACATTCTTAAATGTTTGTGCAGAACTCAACTGCAAAATGTTCATAATAAACTTATTTCATTTGATTTCCTGAGAATAGAATAGTCCCCTCTGGCGACTGAATAATGATTAACATGTTTATGGTTATGGTTGGGCACTCAAAGATCAAAGAGCATTGGCTCGGCTCACCTAAAAAAGAAAAAAAAGAGGTAGCGACATGAAGACATGACATTTCTACTTTTTTAATATTTACCCAGATTTTTTTTTTTTTTTTTTTTGCCAAAATCCAGATTTGTGGAGTGTTTTAGGAGCCTAATGTCCACACACAGAACAAAGGACATGAACTTCAGTATCACATCCTGAGCTTTGCACAAAGTCATCCACCTCCCTTCAACTTGTGTGGGTACAATAACGTACAACACTTTGTGAACATAATCCAGGCAGCATTTACATTTCCTCAAAACCTATTTCACAAACTGCTTAGTGATAATAACAGTCATTTGAAGCTTGCTCTGAGATAACAGAATCAAGAATCTGGTCACCCAATAACATACAGGACAAGGCTACAGGTGCTGGGGTCAAACCTATCATTTGGCTGGATGATAATTAGATTTTTATCTTTAACACAAATCTCATTGGTTCTGTCATTAATATTGTTCACTTAATGTAAGTGTCTCAACTTTTGATCAGGAGAGATCTGTAATAAAATCAGCTCTTGTTGTAAACTAACTAAACAATGGAACGTAACCTGGAATAATCATCACATAATGGAAAACACTACACATCACATATATTCTTGCACTGCAGTGAGTCTGTATTAGACTGTGATATAAATAATTCTCTGTCAGCTTACCTTGAAAGAGAGTCGTCACTTGCTTTGTCCAGATTGTCCTTTGGACTATTTTCAGCTTTATGGTTTGATGAAACATGAATCATGTGACACTGCGTAAGGACACTGGTTGTAAGATACAGACTGAACAAATAAAGCAGCTGCACCGAGGCTGGTTTTTAAGTTTTGGGCACACACCCTCTTGATTAACCCTTTCACAAATCATTGATGTCTCGAACCTTCTACAGTCAACTATGAGTGAAAAACAAAGTTGCTGCAGTTTTCAGGCTCATATGAAGATTGAGGTTGCAGTTGCTCTTTCTGTTTCTCCATCCTTCATCAGTTCCATTAATTCATGCATGTTTTTGTTACCTTGCATGAATATTCACCTCCTGACATAGCCTGTGTGTTGCCTTAAAGTGATGTAATGTAAAGAACAAACGCCAGCACTGAACCAGAAGTAGCCCAACAGAGACAGTGGACCTGTCACAGGCTAAACCTGATCTGAACCCAAACATTATCAAGTCCTCCCAGCTTGGACTGGTTGACCCATTAGATCAGTGCTGCTATATGAACATGTTGGCCTGTTCATTATTTGGATATATTTCTCATGGTGAAACTGTGACATGAGTTTGAACGGACACTATGAGGGATTAACACAACAGCCCTATTGACTTTAATGTTGAAATGCACACACACTTACAATGAGTGGATGATTTAACCAATGAAAACATGAGACACAAAGCCGACCATCACGTATTTTATTAAAAACAGAAACAACATATTCAGAAAAAAAGACCAAAATATTCCATAAAAAACATCCAAAAATACAAACTTCTGATATAATTCAAGTACAAACTATAACCACAACATTTTAACCATTTAAACTAACGTGTTTTTTCCTGTTCACATGTACTGTATATCTTAAAATTGTATGTATGTCGTGTTGCTTTATTTCAGCTTTGAGAAGAAAAAAAAACCAGCAATCTGTACACACTGTATCGTCATATGATTAGAGCTCAATGGGTTATTGAATACACAGTATGTAATCACACATAAAGAAATTTCTATTTTTTTACACTAAAGGGGAGCGTTATGTCAGCTATAAATTATATACAAACTAACCATATCATTACAATAGATTAAAAAATGGGGAAAACCACTTAAGACAAAAACACAGTATTAGAAGAATTATAATATTAACTTAAATCTTTTTTTTCTTTTTTTCATTATGCATGATTTTTTTTACAATACAGCTTCTTCTCTGAAAACAACTATGAGAGCGTTCAGGTTGAACTAGTACAGTAAAGTTTTGGGGGGCAGGTAAACAATGAACTGAAACTCACTATAAAGCTCTGTAAAGCCAAGGTACTGCAGATTTATTTGATTATTTTCTTCAGATTCATCAATGCAGAGCATCGTATCTTCATACAATGGTTCATATTATATTTAACAAATAAGCACCCCTGTCGGTAAGAAACATAGCTGGCCGCTGTCACAGCACATACTAGTACATGTCCTATATGTCCTAAGTTACCGCGGTTAGGTTTGGTAAAAGACACACAGTTGGGTGTTGTCATGTACTTAGCATAAAGTTTTGTACTTAACCTAACAACGTGATCATGTACCTTAAAATAACGCAAAGTTTGCTTGGTTTAACACAATTCTGAAGTGAAAGTCCTATATTTGTTTGACCACTCAAACCTAACTCCTTACACAAACTTTCACTCTCTATACTACTACATACTACCATGTTACTACTACTTCCTTCTGTAATCCTGTCAGCTTATTAGTCACATGTTTGCAGCCTTCATGATTTCGTGGGTTGTTTACAAACTCTGGTGCATTAATTTTGTATGTATACATATGAACAGTCTAACCAGAGAGACTGTCACATTGTCCTGTGATACATCATCATTATAAAAGTATTAACTGTAGCTGATTTATGAAGTGCAGACATTAACATTGGTTTTGTTTTGTCCTGTTTCCTCCCTCTTCTCTCTGACTGAAGGTTCTCCTGAATCTCCTCTCTCTGTCTTTGTGTCCTGTTATTGTTTCTTATTTTGCTCCGTGTTGTTGTCTAATTGTCCTCCCTGTCCTCCATTTTCTTCCCTGTAATTCTTATATAGTGATCTATTGTCCTCTTCATTAGATTGTCTGTGTCCATGTTCAGTTGTTGGAGTTCTTTCTTCCTCTCCTCCAGGCTCCAGTTGTTCTCTGTGATGATTTCTTTGAGTTTTGAGTATCCCTGAGCTTTGTTAGCTGTTCTATCTCCCTCCTTCTCTGTTACTTCTTTCTCCACTGAATTAACCTTCTCTTCATTCTCCTTCACTCGTCTCGCTGCCTTCTCCATTTGGTCAGTGAGTTTACCTTTCTGCTTCTCCAGTTCATTCTTCAGCTCACTCAGTGTATCAGTAACCTGTGTCATAGTTTTCAGTTCTTCCTCTTTCTTCTGTAACTCCTCCTTCATGTTCTTGTTTTCTGTCTTTAGCTGCTCTTCACTTCTTTTTGCTTCCACCAGAAGCTGCTGTCCTGCGTTCTCCTCTCCGTCTCTCTCCTCTGTTTTTCTCTCAAGTTGTGTCTTGGAGCCTGTGTAGAAACAGAAACAGAGTTATAGAGTACTTTTGGAATAAAGCATGAAACTACATTAGACACAGGACCCAAACAGAGTTTGTTGATAGTTGACACATTATTTCATTTAAATGACAGCAAATAACATCTTCACTGCATTTATTTATACAGGAAACATTTCAAAATAAAAAAAAGGACATCAGTCCTTCCTTCCTGTCAGAAAACAAAAACAGATCGATATGTAGCACTACTTAGTTTTTTACCCGCGTAACATGCTTTGAGAATACATTTTGAATAATATAATTTGAAATTAAAATATTGATTAGTTAGTAATATTTTGGGTCAAACTGTCATTAATTTATGGCCAAATTTTGCAAAAGGTCACAGCACTTGTTGGAACTGGTGGCGCCCCCTATCAAGCAATTTCAAAATAATTTTACACATGTAAAACATCATTAACATTAACAACAGTATTATTTAACATACCCTGCATGTTTTGGAGTGATTGGACAAACGATTTCTGATTTATAGTCTAATTTGTGTTAAACCATGCAGTTTTTTCATTTGTGGTGCCCCCTAGCAGTCGATCTGATTAAAACATTCAGGGTATGTTGCTCGTACTTACGTAGATATTTCATTTCCAGTAAGTGTCATAATGATTGGAGTAACCATTAAGGAGTTAGGTCTATTTATGTGCTGAGCCACACCCCCTCTAAAGTTTATTGGTCAATATCTTCAAAAAGCAGTGAGATATCTACAAGGTTTTTATGAGTATTGATAACCTTTATCAAATGATGGTCCACAGAAAATTTGGTATAAATTAGAGACACAGTTTAGGAGGAGATGTCAAAAATGTGTTGACGGATCTTCATTGTTTTTTAGGCTTTTTGTGGAACACAGTGAGCTGGACTTGCGTGTCATATTTGCTCATAGATAATCAGAGTTACAGTGTGAGAGGTGTGGCCTTCCCAAAATTAAACATTTGGGCCTTAATTGTAGCACCTCCAACTGGCCAATTGGCGTCATCATCGTTGAGATGCATTTGCACACAACTTCAACAACAATCATTAGTAAACATTTCATGTGTGTGCAATGTGCCATCTCACAGAAATTTGCTAAAACATTTCTGAATAAACTCACATAAAAACAATAAGGTTCCATGCTTGAACACCTAAAAAGTCAGCCCATTTTTTGCTCACCTTTTTTGTTTTGTCTCCATTTCCAGACAAAAAGGACAACTGTGAGAACAAACATGAGGCCAAACAACACACTAGTAACAGTAGAAGCAGTACAGCTGGATGGAGCCATGAAGAAATCCTCTGAAATCATGAAAGACAGAAAAACACTGATCAGCAACTAAAAGACAAAAATACACAAAGTGTGTGTGTCTGTCATGAACTGGAAGCTGAATGCTAGAAATGATTTCTACCTGGAACCTGGATGTGTGTCTCTCTGGTCTGGTTGATGTTCCTCTGTTGGACTCTACAGGTGAAGCTGTTGCTGTGTCTCTTCTCCACAGTCACTCTGCTGCTGACAGTATAGAGGTCATCAGGACCTCTGACTGTCTCTGTAGGTCCAGCAGAGAGGAGCTTTCCCTCACCGTCCAGCCACAACACCTCAGGCTCTGGATGCCAGCCTGCAGACTCACACTGTAACACCACCCCTGCCTTGTCTCTGTCAGTCCCTGCTAAACTGGTGACAGGTGAGGAGACGGCACCTGATGGGGTGAGAGGGGAGAAATTTCAGTCAGAATTTATTGGTCTAATCTTCAGATGAAATGAACAGCACTGAATCTACCTCAAGCATCACATCAGTGTCCACATTGTACAAATCTGAAAGGACCTTGTCCACCAAGCTATAAATGTTCCATAAGCAGTGCATGTCATCAGTTTACTTACCAACAAGAAGCTCAACAAAATATTCTTTGTTCAGTTTTGGGATGTAGCATCTGTATTTCCCGTTATCAGAGATCCTCACTTTGGACAGATTCAGTGAAATGTCTCCACGCTTCAGTTTGTCGACCGACAGTGACACTCTTCCCTCGTAGGCCTTGTTTTGGTCGGAGAGAAGTTCCTGACCGTCATGCCACACATGGACAAATCTGGGGTTCAGGTCGAGTCTCGCCCACTCCATTGTCATGGAAACTGCATCCACGGGAGGTTCCAGCTGGCATGGCAAAACAACATCATCACCAACCATCACCATGACGGCCTGAGGTGGACTGATCTCCTGAGACTGACCTGGAAAACACAAGGTCTGTATTTTAAATTCACTTTCCTCAGTATTCACTATAGACATGAACTCTTCATCGCAGCTTCTGTTGCATCTCCAGAGTTTAACCTACAAAAAGTTTGTGTGTGCAGCAAAACTGTTTCAGAGGCAGAAATAAAGAAAATGTGATTAATTTACTGGAGGCAAAATCACACAATGACGTAATATAAGTGTTTGTAATGAAGCTTCTGGACTTAAAATGCTGATCAAAGTCCTTTTAACACAATCTGATCCAAAACAATGCATGTTGATAAATGCTGATACGCAGTGAGAATATAATTCAACAAAGACATCATGTTATTGTTCCTGAAGTGATGAATTTCAACACATGACAGCTCAAACAACTAACACAGAAAAGACTGGCCTCTTAAATATTTTTTTTGTCATAGTCTCGTTACTTAATATGCATGGAGTAAAACATCTGCTAATGTGGGCCAACTTGAGCTAACTGTGCTAATAAATGTCCAAACTACAGCCAACAGATGCTCAGTGATTGACCTGTTCTTGTTTTGTTTTGAACCTTTTATTTTAGTTTGATTGATTTGATTACAGTGTGTTTGGTGAACACTGGGGTGGAAAGTATTATTCATGTTTAATATTATATTTATTGATTAAAAAAATACACATATATAAGTAAGAAGGGCTACGACTTGGTAAGTATTCACTTCTTCCTACTGCTTAACATTGTTTAGCTGCTAGCCACTGGCTCAGCCACCTCCATGTTGAGAACCATGTGGGGACAGCTCATGAGCACTGTGTGTGTGTGTGTGTGTGTGTGTGTGTGTGTGTGTGTGTAAGTTACCTTCACACAGGTGTGTTAGGAGAAGGAGGACGGCGATGTGTTGGAAAACACTGCTTGTTCTGAGAAGTCCATCCTGAGAGTGAACCATCCTGGAGAGCTAAAAATTCAAATACACTTTAATGAAGTATTAAACAGTGGAAACAAAAGGTTTAATATTATTTTATGATGTAAACAAGATTAACTTTGCAGCATGATGTGTGTATAAATATTTAAGTGTGCATCATCTATAATATTATGCAATAACACTGGTAACCTAATTCCAGATTTGCCTGTCACAGCTTTAATCTGAAGTCGTATTCAGACTGTATTAACATTCCAGGAGGAGGTGGGGAATAAAATATCCATTTTTAATTTTCTTCATTATTACAGTAATCCAGTTGTGTGTAAATATATGGGTACACCACAGACAGGAACTGCTAATGGGTCATTTTGCACTCTTTTAGTGGTGCTGATTTGGCAAAATGTAAAGAAATAGGATGAAAATGGAAGAAGAGACGACAACCTGCTTCTATTGTCATGTTGGCTACAAATAGGCCTGTACATGTGATGTCTGCTAATCTGAACAGAAATATGCAATTGTTTATTTTATTTTTTACCTGTGCTAATTTCATGTAAAAGTCAAATTTCACACATGAAAACATATGAGGTAAAAAGTGCAAGGACAAGCAGCCATATGCGGGACAAACTCAGGGATCGATTTTAAAATGGCCGTCACTCTGCGTGTGATGTGAGGACCAGCTTGCTGAAAATCAGTTGGTTATAGAAGCTGGAAATATTACTCTGGAGGGGTGACCAATTATCCAAAATATGCACTCTGCACAAAATTATAATAAATGTCCAGCGCCAGTAATGTTAAAATCACCTCTCCTAATGACACAAATCCAGTCTGAATGTGATCTACGGCTACGATCAAGTGTTTGCATACCAGCCTGTTAGTCGGCTGTGATGGAAGACCTGCTTTCTGTCTCTACATACATGAATACAATTATTCATGTGTTGTTATAAACTTTACTGAAAGTATGAGCCATTTGAAAGAAAAAAATTAGTTGAACTTTGAAAATCAGACATACCTGTTGTTGCGTTTCGCCTCACCTCCGGTAACTGCACAGAAAAAGTCCTCTCATAAAATGATGTGTACTTTGGTGTCATAAGGTGAGGTGTGTTCTCTTTTATGGCAGCATTTACATGCAGGTGCGCATGAAAGTCCAGTGAACGTGGTGCTTTTTTTGTACCAGTTGGATTTAAAGAAACATCAGTGGACACTAGAGCTCTCCTCCAAACCACAACTAAATAATTACAAACCAAAATGTAACTGAACCTTGTCCAGAGCTATAGAAGTTCCCCCTAACAGTACTGTGGAAAGCAAACTATAATACAATGCAGAGAGCATCAGATGTGAGGTCAGAGTTTACAGCCTGCTCTCTGATTTATTGCACTGTATCGATCAACACTGACTGATTAATATTTAAGCTCAGGCTACTGCCACAATAAAATGGAGTTTAAGTCTGCTCTGTTAAGCACCCAACATTTTCTGATAATAACTGGAGTTAGTTTTCATTCACAAGATGGAGACTTGTTCAGAATGTCCACCACCTGTTCATGCAGCAGCCTGGTCCTGTTTTTGTTAGAGGACGAAACCAAATAACACACTAAACAAAAACTGGCCACAGAGCAGACAAAACTGAAATAAAGGCGACAGACATTCACTGCAAAATACATTTTTATATAGAAAACATTTTAACAAAGTCCTGTTTCTGACACAAAATCACAAAGATGCTCAACACTTTACACTTCTGGAGATACTTAAAAAAGGTTTAAACAAACTGATTTTCCTACAGTTAATATCAAACAAGCAACACATGACACCACTGCACTCACTCAGTCAAGTAAAACTTAGCTGCACCCATTTGTAATAAATCAAGCATTAAATAAAGTTAGTTAGCAAATATTTGCCCTGATGAAGGCCGACTGAGGACGAAACATGTTTTTATCTGTTCTTCATGAACTAGCCTCTTTAATAAAGCTTTTTAATTTCTTTTCTTCTTTTTCCTCATTATGCTTCCTCGCCGAGGACCAAAGAGCACCTGCAGTTTTTAACATTTTTTACCTTTTTGAATGCCGCAGCCCTCCTTTCTCTGTTTTTTCTTTGATTAAATAAAGTTATTTTTCATTTTCACTCTCTCTTCTAAGCAGTGTTCTACGTATTCATAATCAGGGGTGGCGAGTAACTGAATACAAGTAACTAAATTACGTATTACGTATACGTAACTGTATTCTGTTACAATTACAGCTTCAGTTAGTGCCATTCTGAATACAGTTACTGTCTTTAAGTTGAAATGAGGAATTATCTGCAGGATCACTACAAAACTAACTTAAAAAATAAAAAAAAAAAAAATACAAAAACATACATTAGGTGGCAGCTGCCTGAAGGGAGATCTGCAGGGAGCAGAACATTTCTGGCACATCAATAATAACAACCGACTTGCTGTTGGCTACATCATATGAAATTTCCAGTAAATATCACAAATTATAATTTGTGTTTTCTGTTTAAAAAGTACAATCATAGAGCGTACTTGCCTATCTTTTAAGAGGTTATGTGTCCAGTTTAGTGCACAGCTGATAGGTAGGTGGTTTGTCTTTTTAGAAGTGCACATTTAACAGATTTAGTGTGGACAGAGAGGCATTCATTTCCCATAAACGGATTTTTTTAAATGTGTGCAGTGCACCTGTTCAATGACAGAGGCAGGGGAGATGCAGAGCCACTATCAGGAATGTGCTCTTGGCATGGAAATACAAGACCCAGACAAATGAGTTCAGCAAGATGATTTTTAAGTACTCCAAAAGAAACCCAAAATACTTATGGCATATGTTACTTAGTGTGAGTACTCTAGTGGAATGTTACACAAATTACATTTTAGGGCATGTATTCAGTAATCTGCAGTGGAAAGGGTTTTAGAGGTTATCCTCCCAACACTAATCACGTAATATATGTGTATATATTCAACATATTCTCATAGAATGGTTTATATCATGTCGTACAAATTGTGACCCCAAAAATGACGTTATGTCCTTCATGTACAGTTACATAATTCACGTAAAATTAATTGCAATAAAAGTTACTGTGGTTAGGTTTAGTAAAAGCAACATGGTAAGAGCAAGTGTTGACAGCAGATACTGTTAAACACACACAAAAAACATAAAAACATTTGATCTCATTGTGCAGCACCACTGAGGGACAGTCAACGTCAACTTCATCAGCCAAAAACAAGTGCGTCACTTTTTAGTGTCCACTGGAGACAGTTTCTGAGCGTCTTGCAATGCGTTTCTTTATTTGGTTGCATTTTCTCTTTGCAGTGCGTTAACCTTGGAGGGTCACCATACATATTGACTACTTTTCCTTCCTCTGACAACTCTACCTAAAGTCTGCTTCCTTCTTTTGATGAATTCTGGTAAGCTGGATCTCTAAAGGCTCCAGCAGTCTCTCGGTGTTCAGCAGCTGTCTCTCGTTTTCTTTCTTTGTCTCGTCCAGTTTCCACTGCGCTCGCAGTAAGTTTTCTTTTTCTGTTAGTAACTCCTGTGGTTTGTCAAACTTCAGTTCCCTCTCTGTTATTTCATTCTCCACTTCCTGAAGCTTCTGTTTGTTAACTTCCCTCTCCCCCTCCACCTCCTCCAGGCGCACTTTGAGTCGATGCCTCTGGTTCTCCAGTTCAGTCTTCATCTCCATCATTGTGTTGACCACATCCTCCTGGTCCTCGTCTTTCTCTACTGACTCCTTCTCAAGCTGTGCGTTTTTCTTCTCCAGCTCTGCTTTCTGGCCTTTTCAACAACAGAGACAGAAATGTTGTTCAAATAAAATCTAGTTCATGTAACATGTGTTTCTCTGATAGCACCTGACATTGTATGTATGACAGATGATACAAAAACAACTTTAAATTTCCAGCATTTTGGACAAACTGACCAATGACATGAGAAGTAAATGCATCAGGGTTTCATGCAAAAAATTGTTTTGTTTTTTTTAAGTGGGCATGATTAAAATATGTCGCTACATAAAGGCTTTCTATTTCTGGAGCTGAAACATTAGCACTATTAGAGTGCATGTAATCTTACAACTCACACTGAGGTCGGAGACAACCAGCACTTGGTTAGAGACTTCCTGCGTTAGGAGCTCCTTACATGTACTCTAATAGTGCTGTCTAACGGCCCGAACATACTCGGGCGGAACGTACGCGGAGTGGACTCCACGGAGGTCTGCCTGGACCAAAAGCAGACGCCTGCAAGCCCTGTGCGCGCAAAGCTCAGATTTTACGACCGTGCGGACTCCGCTCCGCACACCAGTGACTGCTCGGCATGTATTTTTCACATCGACGCGCAAGAATTGTGGGTAATGTAGTGTGTTTCACAGACATTTTACAGGAAACTACAACGCAGAAGTGCGCTCGACTATGGAAGCCCAAATGACTGTAGACATTCCTCGCGGAGTCCGCTCCACTTATAGTACGCCCGAGTATGTTCGGACCTTAACCCCAACCATGTGGCTAAATGTGACCAGCGTTTTTGAAGGAAAAAAACTTGAATTTGCGGTGTTGTACCAATGTTGTGCTTTTATTTTGAAAGAGACTGTATACAAACTGTACATTTCCTGTGACAACATTAGTGTACTTTGAAAACAGACAATGCATCTAACAGGCTGAAGCTGACACTGCGTCCCAGAACGTCAACAACCAACACACCCAGGGTGCCTTGGACGTCATATCTCAACATGAAAAGTCCATGACCAAACATCAAACATGAAAGAACTGTGACTTACGTTTCCATTTGGTCATGGCATAAACAGCCAGAATCAAACTGAAAGCCAAGTCAAACAGGATGGCAGCTAAGCTCATGTTCGGAAACACAGAGGAAACAGATCCAACCAAACGAGCTGAAACAACAGCAAAACAACAAATTATTCACTTCACAGTAAAACTCTCATCTCGTCTTATCTTTAAAGTTCACGTTTGACTTTAAATCAAGATTTATGTTTCGGTTCTTTTAAGCTTGTTGCTTCAGATGCATCTTTGGCATTTTGGAGACCAAATGCACATATGTGACGTGCAAAACTGTGCTCTGAGAATATATGTAACTACAAATGTTACTGGAGACAGATTTAGAAATATAGAAATCATGCATTATATATCGGTTTTCATTTAAGTCTGGAAATTTTTATAATACAACCTCTGAACAGCAAAAACAGAAGAATGATGAGCTCAGTGTAAGAATGCAAGTTACCACATGTGTGTATAAGGAGGACGACAAAGACAGTTTTGAGGGGCATTGATCCTGTCATGATGGTGAGCGCAGAGTCAAAGAACAGTTCGTCCTTGAAGTTCAGCTTTGTGGAATTCTGAAAAAAAAAAAATAGAAACAGGCTTTAAATACAAGAAAGACAGGGTGTGGGATACAGAAAAAAGACACACATCAGACACTGACACCAAAAGCTACTTCTTTTGGCCATATGATATGCAGCCCTGGTTAATCCTATAGGGCGGGCGAAGGGGTGGTGGATGGCTCCAACAAATCCTGGACTTTCATCCAAACCATGATGGTTTTTTTTTTGGTTTTTTTTCTAAACACAACCACATGCTTTTGTTGCCTGAGCCTAACCGTGTGCCCATCCCAGAACATCAACAGCAGACGCTGAAGGATACCTAGCGTGTAAAACCCTAGACACAAAAGTCTACTCACAAAGTGGTGTTATGTAAGTTAGGATGAGAACGTATTCCCAAAACACTACACAAATATGAAGAAAACATATATCCAAAATGAAGCATTAGTCAAGACACAAAGTACTTAGTTTGTAAATTTAACCTCTTTAACTACGCCCGGACGCCGACGTCCTCGCTCCCCTCCTCCTCTGTTAAATGGTATCTCCCAGGCGCACTACGTCATCAAACCATGTGATGTTTGGTATTGCCGCATTCAGGAAGCTCTCGACTTTTCAAAAATAACATTGTTTTTCTTTTATTTATTTATTATGTATTTCACACCAGAACAAAATCGTGATGAGTAGTGACAAGTCATGTCATGCCGTTTTTCGACGGGAAAAGTTAAAGGATTACTCGCGGTCTTATGTGGAGCTGTTAGCGGGCACTTAGCTGGTTTATAAAAGGTAAGAGTCTCACTCCTACCACTATTTTTGGCTGAGATATACCGTCTAGAAAGTGGGATCATAACTTTCACGTTTCATATGGCTTTATTTGGTGATATCTTATGGTGTTTCTGTGTCATAAACAACATCAGCTATCATAATCACACCTGATTTCAATAAGGTACAATGTTTGAAGCTGGCTGAGTGGTGTTTGATCACTGATAGTACTGTTTTGAAGCAGAGTGAGCGCTCTTGTCTTTTGGAGCTCCGCCTGGATCTTTTCATGGAAAAAACACTGTAGAATGGTCATACTTTGAGCAGTCTTCTTCAAATTTGAAACAAGTGTTCATTGATAGTGTGCCTACAGCCCCACAGTGTCATTTACCTGCTCAGGTGAAGCCACAGACAGTTATTCATCCTGAAACTCATTTTTTACTGACTTCAGAGGCCCATTACTCTGTCTCTGTATCACCTAGAGTGTTTCTGACACTTTCACAAGAAACTTCAGGAAGTTTTCTTTCTGGGAAGACCTCATGCATGCATGTAGTCAGAGTGGTTCAAACGCTACAGTCATTTTAATTTGGGTATGTCATTTTAGGCATTTTTGCTACAAAATGGGGGTGGAGTGCAAGATTAAATAAATAACCTGAAATTTATACCTTCTCTAAGCAGGTGTTACATCATTCAGATTTAAACCTATACAGCCAGGCTCATCATTAGTAATGGTTTGCAAACATAATTTACAAAATCAAATTATTTTATTTTCTAATTTACCAATTTTATTTTTTTTTATTATTAACTTTTTTGTTACAACAATTAGTTATTTTTATTATTATTATTACTGAAGTTTTTATCTATTTTATTGTATTTTATTGTCATCATTTTCATTCTTATTTTGTCTATTTGGTCTATTTTATCTTGTTCTTTTTATATCACTCTTTTAAACAACTGTTACTGTTATTATAGCTTTTAAATGTATTGTATTACGTTTTCATCATTTTTATAGTCTTTTTTTCTTTTTATTATATTTATGATCTTCAATTGTTCCGTCTTATTATCAGATTGTCAGTTATCTCTGCACTAACCTGTATTAAAAGAGCTGTGCAAGAAAAGATTGATTGATTGATTGATTGATTGATTGATTCTTTATTGTTGCTATGGTGTAAGAGTTAGACAGATAGGAGAACCTCACAATAGGTACTAGCTACTTGTTGAATTTGTTCTGTTAATGCAACTTTTCTGTGATAATATTTGTGTTCATGAGCAATGAACAATCACTTACCTTTTTATGTTGTAGTTCAGGTTTCTCTGTGAGCTTCTCCAGCTCATTCTCCTGTTCCATCAATGTAGCAACCACATTTTCCCATTCTTTCTCCTTCTGTGACTGCTGAAACAGTGACTTTGTCTCGTTATGGTCCATTTTCTCATCTTTTTGGGAATAGTCTAAAATTGAGCAAAAACCACACAGCAGTTTTGTAAAGTAAAACAAAAGGTCAATCGTCATGTGAGCGAGACTAAAACCATAACAGCAAATAAGACATTTATGCAAGACTTTTATTTTAAAAGAGAAACATAAACAGCAGAATACAACCAGACTTTTGTCATGTAAGTATTTTAACCATTTAATCATAAGAGCTGTGACTTACAGTTCCATGAGCTCAGCGCTGCGAGAAATGCAGCAACAGGTAGAATAAATTGCTTGATCATGATGATACAGAATAAGTAGGAGTGGATGAGGCTGAATCAGCTGCAGTGAAGACACACAAGACAGTGTGCGTGCTGTTGAGACTTATTTTGTCTATCTGGTTTTAAATCTACAAAATCATTGTGGAGGCAAACGAGAATGTTTAGATACATCAACAGAGTCGGCGCCTGATTTAGAAATTCACAACACCAGAGAGTTGGACACACCAATAAACATAAGTTCATGTAGTCAAACCTTTACAAGAATGTTGCACCACTACAATAGAATGAGCAATTTAGACGAGTTACATACCTGCTTTGTACGGTGAAGTCTCCTCGGCTCAGAGAAACAAACGTACAGTACGCTGCACCCAGAATGCTCCACTAAAATAACTTGCACTTTGATCCCAGTCACCTGTAATCAGATACCTTGGTTGACTCTGTGTGTTCCCGCCTGTCTGCTGCAGCTTCTACATGAATATACTGTATGTTGTATCTTTGAAAATGTGAAAACTTTCGCACTTTACAACAAGGTTTTAAACTCTACTCCAGTTTTATCTCTAGGTCTGAAAAGTAAGGCAGAAGCCTGCATTCCTTCTAATGGCCAGCGGGGGGGGGGCTCCACTGGTTGAAAAAAGAAGACCAATTGTAAAGAAGTAAATTACTTTCATTCTCACTTCATTTATTACTTAACTGAACATTTTCCTGATGACGTTATAGTCCCTGTATAGTTTCAAGTCTTCTTCAGCACAGCATGAAGTTCATTTCGTAAATTCTGCTCCCATTTAAAGTAAAATAGGCAATAATACAGTGTGCTTTATGGTGTCGCACCAGCAAGATGGTGTCCTGGCTTTCGTGGTCAGATCTACCCCTCGCTCCTTCACAGCTCCACTCTCTTGTCTAAATATGATCACTTATGGCTCCAAAAGTCAAAGATAGTGATGGCCAAAATGAACCAACTCGAGGCCTCAGAACAAAACCACAAACCAATGGATGATGCCGTGGTGGCTGCGTCCATTATTTTATACAGTCTAGGGTTTTAGGGCTGGTTTTAAATTTTTTGCTCTGTACTTAAAGAGTGTACCGTCCATTTGAGAAAGGCCTCAGGTCTTCGAAGGGCTTTATCTATTTTTTTATTGCTTTATTTGTGGGGGAAAGTACAGAGAACAATGACAGTTGCAGAAGCAGTGTCTGATGGACTGAACACACAGTGGTGGAGGAAGAATTCAAATCCTTTGCTTCAGTAAAAGTACAAATACCACACTGTAAAAACACCGTTACTTCTAAAAGTCTTGCACTGAAAATGTTACTTAGGTAAAAGTATGTAAGAACACTCAGGACAAAATGTTTAAGTGTTAAAAGTAAAAGTGAGCCTGCTCATGCAGAAAAAATCAACTTGATAAATGAATTAAAAGGAAAAAAGCAGAGTCCTCATGATTGAGAAGCTGCGAATGCAAACTGTTTTTGCAGGAAGAATAATGTAAACATTTGTCAAAATATTTCTGTAAATTAATCTATCCACCAATTATTTCAGCTGCTCCTATATTTTCATCTGGTTTGTGTGCAACAAAACTTAATTTATAAAATAACTAGTTACTGAAGTAACTAAATTTTCACCAGGATTTTCACCAGGAAAATGAAGCCATGATGTCATTTTCCTCTGAGCCAGACTCCATTGAGAAAAGCAGTGATTGAAAATTCGTGAACACAGGAGCTGCTGCTCTACCGCGGCCTCCATCGGTTATTTTGTTTGGGTTATTGTGTGTTGGTGTTGTAAGGGGTTAGTTCATGTTTTCTTGCCAACCCTTCCACAGCAGTACAGCTTCTCCAGACTGGGGCCGTGCTGACTGACATCTACTGTAACTAACTATAGATAAGTCCCCCATACAACCCCACCTCAGAAACTCTCAATGACCACTTTAAAAGCAGCTTGTTTTCTTTGGTTTTTCTTGGTATTATAATAATATCTGGTGACATGTACACTTGTCTTTATGTCTTCTGTCATTGTTTTCCACAAAACATGTTAAAATCAAATTTTATTTGATTCTCAAAATCAGAGAAAATAGCAAATTCTGAACTGTGACATTACAAATACAAATCACACAGCAGCTCAGATCATGACTTTAACATTTTGTATCACCATGCAAATATACAAATCTTATCCCTAAATGCATTTTTACATCCACTCAGTTAGTATTGTTATTTTACAGTTAGTAACAAGATACTTTTTCTTAACTCTTAACACAGCAACACACCGACATCACACAGTTAGTTCAATTTTTTGCTCAAAACTTCGATATGTTCTTTATCATCTCTACATTTTACAAACTGTTAACATAATAGAGCAAAACGTGATAAACAAGACTCAATTATTCTTTCAAACATCAGCACGTTTTCTGTCCAAGACGAACATGTTATCAATAATGACTATCAAAATACAAACATCTGATGGCATTATACAAAAGCTGCATTACTTTTGATGTTGTAGTTGTACCTGCATGAAAAAAAAATGTTTTTTGCATTGAGTGTTAATGTGTGTGACTAAAAAAAAGTGAAAACAAACAAACAAACAAAAAAACACTGGTCAAATTGCTGCAGTAATACACAAATATAGTAGAAAAGGCAGTACAGATTGGAATCAGCATTGTCTAGTTTACACAATTTATACATTTCTCAGATATTCTAATGATATTATTCAGTCAAGAAGGATTATCAGCTGTTTGTTATACTAATTTCATGATTTAAACATCAGGTTTTAATTTATAGCTTGCCGTGTGCAAGCATTTGTAAATAAGACGAGAAAGATCCATAAATTTGGTTTTGGATAAGCTTGAATGTAAAGAAAACTATCCCCTCCTTTCCCATTTATTTATTACTTTTAAATGGGTTCTGTTTTATTCTGTGTGTTGAATTCCATTGTATTTGTTTACAATGACAATAAAAGGACTTGACCTGAACTTCAGCACTTTAGAAACTGCAAATCATTGGCTGCATATTCTGTGGAAACAATGTGAATTCTGTTAATGGTATGGTATACAACAGACAGCTGTTATTGTAATGTTGTTTAGAGTTTATAGTTAATGATTGTAAAAAAAAAAACCAACCATCCCAGTAAGCATGACTTAACTCAATATATAATATAGAATATTGACACTGAAGCCAGTTTCCTGGTGCATCAATAAAATGTTTGTGAGCTGTATTTGTTCACCTTTTGGTGATTTCTAATTTGCCTTCTGTTTGGCTAATCTATCCATACCTGGGCATTTCTATTCTTGACCATTCTACTGACCTGTATCTCCACTGGCTCCAGCACTTTCTCTATGTTCAGTATCTGTCTCTCTATGTTCCTCTTTGTCTCGTCCAGTTTCCACTGAGCCTGCAGTAGCTTTTCTTTTTCTCTCAATAATCCCTCTGGTTTGTCAAATACCTTTTCTCTCTCTGTTATTTCTGCCTCCACTGACTGAAGCTGACTCTCGTTCTCTTCCCTCTCTGCCTGAACTCTCTGAAGTTCTTCTTTGACTTGATGTTTCTGTGCCTCCAGGTCCTTTATCAGTCCCTGTAGGCTGGAAACCACCTGTGCACTGTTCTGTTCTTCGGTCTTTATCCTTTGTACTTCACTTTCATGTGATGTTTTCCTCCGTGAATCAGGTTTGGCCCCTTTTATGATGAAAAGATGTAAAACACAGAAGCAAATAATATTTCGGTAAACCTAATAAAATGCCATTAATATAATCAGGAGAAACACTGTGTTGGTGTTTTGCAGTAAAATGTTAATATTGTAACCATCAAGGAGCTGTGACTTACGTCTACATTTATACCAGACGACAGCAGCTGTCACACAGCAAATGACCAGTACAACGGCGGCACAAACTGCAGCCATGGGAACACAGTCAGAAGTAAAAATGGTTTGACCCATTTTAGCTGGAATATCATCAGCTAAGTACGCAGCACCTGAGAGTGACAAAGAGCAGAAATGTCAGAGTCATCTGGCAGCATCAACACTTATTAAATCAGTTTACAGTGCTTTTTTTTTTTAATCAACATGCTTGAAACTTGATTGAAATAATTATAAGTACAGAAGTAGAGTTGTAGGCCCAACACATGTTGCCTATCTTNCTATTTCACACACTACATAGCATAACTACAATATAAGCTAAAGTTAAAGGAGCTAACTGAACTTACAGGATCAGCAAACACACTCACCTTGCCGCATGGCCTCAAACAAAATGGATTCAAATAGGCCACTCCCACACTTAAATAACCTTCCTCTTCCTGGATTTCTCCTGAGAGGACTAAATGGTGGATCTCTCCACTTGATCTCGAGGAGTTATGTACCCTGCTTAGTAGTTCCCCCTGCTGCCCCCCAACTGACATTATTCTTTCTCATCCAAATCCACTGACTAGCTCTGGCTGCTTCATCTGACATTTGACATTACAACCTAATTTAAGAGGCTGGAAAGTCCCTATAGGGTGGGTAGGAGAGGTGGAGGGTGGGTGTATGCATTTTTTTTTTCTTACCCACATGCTTTTGTTGCACTACAAAAAAAACATAAATTAAAAAAAAGACTGTATGCATTTAACAAAAAACTGTACAATTCCTGTGAAAACAAAAGTGTATTTTGAAAAGACGCAATGCATGTAACAAGGCGTAAATTGACACACTGACACTTCAACAACAGACACACCCAGGATACCTAGCTCATCATAGTCCACTGACCAAACAGCGATATATGAGAAGTTGGGAATGAGAATGTGTTGCCTATTGATAATAAATCCCCATTTCACACCTTTCCTTTTTTCATAAAATGTCACTTTACATCTAATTTTTCAACCACACCAGCAGGCATGAATTTATTCATCTGGAGTTTGACATTTCACTTTCTTGCTGTTTCCTGGTGCACCAATAAAATGTTTGTGAGCTGTATCTGTTCACCTTTTGGTGATTTCTAATTTGCCTTCTGTTTGTCTAATCTATCCATACCTGGACATCTCTCCTCCTATTCATTCTACTGACCTGTATCTCCACTGGCTCCAGCACTTTCTCTATGTTCAGTATCTGTCTCTCTATTCCAGCACTTTCTCTATGTTCAGTATCTGTCTCTCTATGTTCCTCTTTGTCTCGTCCAGTTTCCACTGAGCCTGCAGTAGCTTTTCTTTTTCTCTCAATAATCCCTCTGGTTTGTCAAATACCTTTTCTCTCTCTGTTATTTCTGCCTCCACTGACTGAAGCTGACTCTCGTTCTCTTCCCTCTCTGCCTGAACTCTCTGAAGTTCTTCTTTGACTTGATGTTTCTGTGCCTCCAGGTCCTTTATCAGTCCCTGTAGGCTGGAAACCACCTGTGCACTGTTCTGTTCTTCGGTCTTTATCCTTTGTACTTCACTTTCATGTGATGTTTTCCTCCGTGAATCAGGTTTGGCCCCTTTTATGATGAAAAGATGTAAAACACAGAAGCAAATAATATTTCGGTAAACCTAATAAAATGCCATTAATATAATCAGGAGAAACACTGTGTTGGTGTTTTGCAGTAAAATGTTAATATTGTAACCATCAAGGAGCTGTGACTTACGTCTACATTTATACCAGACGACAGCAGCTGTCACACAGCAAATGACCAGTACAACGGCGGCACAAACTGCAGCCATGGGAACACAGTCAGAAGTAAAAATGGTTTGACCCATTTTAGCTGGAATATCATCAGCTAAGTACGCAGCACCTGAGAGTGACAAAGAGCAGAAATGTCAGAGTCATCTGGCAGCATCAACACTTATTAAAATGTCAGAGTCATCTGGCAGCATCAACACTTATTAAATCAGTTTACAGTGCTTTTTTTTTTTAATCAACATGCTTGAAACTTGATTGAAATAATTATAAGTACAGAAGTAGAGTTGTAGGCCCAACACATGTTGCCTATCTTGCTTAAATTAACAATTATTGTCATACACTTATATTGGGATTCATAGCAATAAATAGGAGTGAACAGGAGGATGAGTGAGAGCAACTGTTCTTAATGTGACAACTAATGACTAACTTGATATATAATAATAACTTAAGCTAATATTTTTAAATTAAATTATTTAAACAGTCCATTCTCACTTCCAACTCGTCGCCACTTTGACACTGATTTCCGCATCAGACAAATAAGCAAAAAGGCACCTTTTGCAGCGGTATGATAACCCGCCAAGCAGCGCCGGTTTATTGGAGGGTATCAGTTTGAAAAGCCGCAGCTCGACAACATAGGAGTGGGAAAGTCATGATGGGAGCAGTGGTGGATGGCAGAGCCTGCTGTTCACTTAACGTCTGAATGGAGTTCCAAACCATGATGTTTTTTTTTGTTTTGTTTTTTTTTCTAAATCCAACCACGTGCTTTTGTTGCACAAGAAATTAAATGTGAGTAAGATGTTTTGTTAACGTACATTTACTTTGAAAAAGACTGCGTGCATCTAATGAACACTGTAAAATTAAAACAGAAGTGTACGTTGAAAAGACACAATGCATAAAACAGCAACGTCAACGACCAACCCGGTCTCACTCCGAAGTCGTTGAATTCCTGCACTTGGTCAGTAACTTCCGGTGTCAGACACTGGAGAAAAAGCCGACCCTTCAGGTCAGCATGATACACGGCTGGTTGCTGTTATTGTTTAACGGTTTCCGCGGCAACCAGGGGGAATGTAGCGGGACAACAATGACAGTTCAGGCGATGAAACTCCGAGAAGAATGAGCGGGAGGGATGGTGGAAGGCTGACAGGAACCACCGATTTTCAGGGGTTGTTGGACCAAGGCGGGTGTTCGCTTCCCATAACATTGTAAAGCCCAAACCCTGTTCTTTTTTTTCCAAGATCCAACCACATGCTTTTGCTGCCTAACACCCAACCACGTAGCTGTCTTTGCAAAACATAACCATGTGTATTTGTTGTAGAAGGGGGGAAAAAAACGTCAATTCGCAGTACCAGCACAGTGTGATTATTTTGGACGAGACTGTGTGCAAATGGCACATGTCCTGTGAAAACGTAAGTGTATCTTGAAAACGGACAAATGGACAAAGTCACTGACCAAGCGTCGTTATGTGAAGAAGTCGGAGTGAGAATGTGTTGCAACAACAGGTGCAGGAGGATACCTAGCCCGTCATATGTAGGCACAAAAGTCCACTGATAAAGTGCCGACATATGATGAGTTGGGGATGGAATGCAATGGTAAGAATGCACGGAGCGAAGTATCTAGGATGATAACAATCTGTTAATTTACAGAACGCTTTTCAAGATCCATGTCACAAAGTTCTTCAGGAGGACACAAACCAAAACTGACCAGTGATAAAATCATCAGAAAACAAAACAATTTGGTGTATTAAAAAGAAGCAATACAATAACAATGTGCAGTCGTCCAGCTACAGAACATTACAGCAGGTGCAGTGTAAGTTCAGTCGCATTCTCGAAGCACCACGGTTGCCTTTCCCTAAGTCCTTATGAATTATCCTCTACCTCTTTCCTTGATCTCATTACGTTTTCCATCAAGGTGAAGTGTAAAAGAGAGGCTATTGGACCCCAGCCAAAGCTTTCACTGATGTGTGTTTGTGTTAGTTTTACAGCTGGTGCAGCAATGCAGACACAGACAGAAAATATTCAACTTAAATACTCACTGTTCACCAGATCACGTGGCAGTGGACGTGTACTGGACCTCTGAGAATGATATTCTGTAAACCAGCAGTAAACATTTTAAAGAAGAGACCATGTGGAGAAGCAAAGCAAAATAATAACAGTTATCACTACGATATAGTCTGATAATTAATCAATAATGAAATAAAGTCAAATCTTTACTGTAAGATCTTTATTCTACCTCAATGCACCTTGTATTTTTTCATGCAACAAAAGCACTCAAATAATGAAGAAAAAGTGTGATTAAGATAATTTACTTACATTAATGTTGGCAGACCCGACATGATGAATAATTAAACTACAGAATTAAAAGTAATGTTCTGATAGCTCACCTGTCGTGTGCCTGAACGAGTCAGCTCCTCTCAGTGTGCAGAGATCTTCAGGGACAAAGTCCTCAAATAAAATGATTCGTCCGCTGACACTGGTCGACTGTAACCAGGTAAAGGTGTGTCCACCTTGTCTCCTGTCTGCTGCAGCTCTGTCTGTTTTCACTGAACATTTACTGTGCTCACATTGTTGACTGAATGATTGCTTTTGTGCTTCGTCCTATCATGGAACAATAAATCGTACACGCTGACTGTTGATGTTCAGCTCAGTCTGTTTCCTGACAGCCAACTAGTCTAAATGTTTCAGGCTTTTTTCTGGACGACTTCTCAGTCTGGAGTTTAGCTCGACCTTTGTGCTTTTCATCAGCTGCATGATAGGTGAGCTGCAGTCATAAAATATCAGCCTGCAGGTGTAATTGTAGCTCCAAGTCCACTGAGTCATGAATGTCACAATGGAGGGACAGCTGCGCAGGTTGATTTTAGCGCTCGTCATCGTGTTACACAAACCATACAGTTTTAAAATGAGGCACAGCTCCAACTAGAAAACAATGTTTTGATGCTTCAGGTGTGCCGAAAGTGCATTTCAAGTGATTTCCACCAGGAAAGTGAAGCTGTGATGTCATTTTCTTCAAAGCCAGACTCCATTGAGAAAAACAGTTATTAAAAATTCCTGAACACAGGAGCTGCTGGTCTACCGCAGCCTCCATTGGCTATTTTGTTTGTGTTATTGTGTGACTTTGACGTTTATACTGCATGGGTTGGTTTGGATTCACCATAGTCACACGTTAACACAACCTAACTGACTGATTGAAGCAGCAGTAAACCAACAGCTCCTGTGTTCAGCGTGCTAAGATTACTGTTTTTATCAGTGGAGTCTGGTGCCTTTGATCTAAAGCTGTCCGACTGTAAAAGCTAAAGCTGTGACAACACTTTCTATATAATGTACACTTTAGATGGGACTTTTTTTAGGTGGCTTGGTGTTACCGACCCCTCCACAGCAGTACAACATCTTATCCTCTCCAGACTGGGGCCGTCCTGACTGAGCTATGACAGGGCTATGAACTTTATTTTTTGTAGCTTTAAGAGTTGTCAGATTCCTCCTTAACAAAGAACAGTGAATGTTCAAGGTGATCAGTAAGGATTCATGTTGTTTACAGTAGAATCAAGTTTCAAGTGGGAAAAAGCAAAAACTTCCACAAAACGAGATTAAGTAAAATTTAATTTAGTTTCAAAATGTCCTCAAAAATAACAAATTCTGAACAGAATCAAATTGTGACATTACACACACAAATCACACAGCAGCTCAGATCATGTATTTGGCATTTCATACAAACATTTATACAAATCTTCACACACAATTTTACATACACGGAACCAATTAGCTTTTTACAATTGCTTACAGATGTTTAAGATACTTCCTTTAAACTCTGAACACAACAACAGACCTACATCATACAATTAATGTTAATTTCTTTTTTTTCTGTATTTTGCTCAAAACTGCTTTTTGCTCATTAATTTCCATCTTCGCACTTTATACGGCAAGGGTCATCCAATTATTCAGAGGTGTGTCTTAAGGTGAATGAATCACCTTTACTTTATAGAATGTTCAGCAGCAAAACAAATTGTACTTCACCAAATAGTTTATTTATTTTAAATCAACATAATATTGTTGGCAGTGATAAACAAAATAAAATCCAACATTAATCAACTTTGGTAAGAAATGTGTAACAATAAAATACACAAATATAGTCGAAAAGGCCCCAAAAGGAACAGCAAAGAAACAAACACACAAACACGCTTTGTACTAATTTAAGGGTTTGAACATTAGGTTTTAATTTCTAGCATTCTGTGTGCAAACATTCGTAAATAATACAAGACAGTTTTGGTATTGGGTGAGCTTGAATGTAAAGAAAATGTAAGCATTTTAGAAACACTGACTGCATATTCTGTGACAACGGCATGATTTCTGCTAACGATCTGGTCCACAACACAGACATGTTATGCTGAGTGTGTTCAGAGTTTTGAAAATGTAACTACAGGTTGGATAAAGGGATGTTTGTGATTGTATATGTTGTTGATTTTATTATATCCATCATAAATGTAGTTGTTATGGTCATTCAGCTGAATCTAGTCCAACCCATTCTAATTCTTGAGTCTTCAAATATCTCTGCTTAGTCAGTGATTTTGGCATCAGGCACCTATGAAGAGACTCATTCTTTCACAGTGGTATGATACGCCACCAGGTGGCGTCAGTTTGAAATGTTTCCAGTTTACATTCAATTCAAATAAACACAAGAAGCTTGTGCTCTAAAGAAAGGATCAGCACTCAGTGAATAACCTCCTAAGCTCTATGATAAGCTTATATGGCAAGGCTTATCTATACAGACCAGTGAGCAGTGATAACTAGCATGTCTTTGGGGTCATCGGGTGGGAACCTCCTTTCACCAGTGTTTCGTCTAGTTGGTCCCAGGACACCTCCAGGAGGCTAGACAGTGATCTCTGGCGTCCCAGAGACACTCCCCTAATGCCAGGTCTCNTTAAATAACCTTCCTCTTCCTGGATTTCTCCTGAGAGGACTAAATGGTGGATCTCTCCACTTGATCTCGAGGAGTTATGTACCCTGCTTAGTAGTTCCCCCTGCTGCCCCCCAACTGACATTATTCTTTCTCATCCAAATCCACTGACTAGCTCTGGCTGCTTCATCTGACATTTGACATTACAACCTAATTTAAGAGGCTGGAAAGTCCCTATAGGGTGGGTAGGAGAGGTGGAGGGTGGGTGTATGCATTTTTTTTTTCTTACCCACATGCTTTTGTTGCACTACAAAAAAAACATAAATTAAAAAAAAGACTGTATGCATTTAACAAAAAACTGTACAATTCCTGTGAAAACAAAAGTGTATTTTGAAAAGACGCAATGCATGTAACAAGGCGTAAATTGACACACTGACACTTCAACAACAGACACACCCAGGATACCTAGCTCATCATAGTCCACTGACCAAACAGCGATATATGAGAAGTTGGGAATGAGAATGTGTTGCCTATTGATAATAAATCCCCATTTCACACCTTTCCTTTTTTCATAAAATGTCACTTTACATCTAATTTTTCAACCACACCAGCAGGCATGAATTTATTCATCTGGAGTTTGACATTTCACTTTCTTGCTGTTTCCTGGTGCACCAATAAAATGTTTGTGAGCTGTATCTGTTCACCTTTTGGTGATTTCTAATTTGCCTTCTGTTTGTCTAATCTATCCATACCTGGACATCTCTCCTCCTATTCATTCTACTGACCTGTATCTCCACTGGCTCCAGCACTTTCTCTATGTTCAGTATCTGTCTCTCTATGTTCCTCTTTGTCTCGTCCAGTTTCCACTGAGCCTGCAGTAGGTTTTCTTTTTCTCTCAATAATCCCTCTGGTTTGTCAAATACCTTTTCTCTCTCTGTTATTTCTGTCTCCACTAACTGAAGCTGACTCTTGTTCTCTTCCCTCTCTGCCTCAGCTCTCTTCAGTTCTCCTTTGACTTGATCTCTCTGTGCCTCCAGGTCCTTTATCAGTCCCTGTAGACTGGACATCACCTGTGCACTGTTCTCCTCTTCTTCTTTGGCTTGATCTCTCTTTGCCTCCAGGTCCCTTATTTGTTCCTGTAGGCTGGAATCCACCTGTGCACTGTTCTTCTGTTCTTCTATCTTCATCCTTTGTGTCTCACTTTCATGTGATGTTTTCCTCCGTGAATCAGCTTTGGCCCCTTTTGTGAGGAAAAGATATGACATTGAACAACACAGAGACACACAGAGGGAGTGCAAATAAACAGCAAACAATGGTGTTTTGCAGTAAAATGTGAATATTGTAACCATCAAGGAGCTGTGACTTACGTCTCCATTTATACCAGACAAGACTGGCTATCAAACCTCCAACGCCCAGTCCAGTGACGCCACAAACCACAGCCATGGAAGCACAGTCAGAAGTAAAAATGTTTTGACTCATTTTAGCTGGAATATCATCAGCTGAGGACGCAGCACCTGAGAGTGACAAAGAGCAGAGATGTCAGACTCATCTGGCAGCATCTCTCAAAAATGTTAATATTGTAACCATCAAGGAGCTGTGACTTACATCTACATTTATACCAGACGACAACTGTTATCACATCAAAACCCCGTCCAACCACACCACAAATTGCAGCCGTGAGAGCACAGTCAGAGGTTGAAATGGTTTGACCCATTTTAGCTGGAATATCATCTGCTGAGGTCGCAGCACCTGAGAGTGACAAAGAGCTGAAATGTCAGAGTCATCTGGCAGCATCAACACTTATTTAGTCAGTTTAAAATGTATCAGAATATTTTTTCCTCTTTGTGTAGGATGTGCAACTTTTAGACTTTAGTGATTCCTAGTGGTAGTTTGAGATCAAAACTCATAAAACAAACATTTAACTGATGTTTGTCCTAATTATTTTGGCTGGTACAACAATGCAGAGACAGAAAAATACAGTTAACCAAATTACTCACTTGTCACAGGATCATGTTTCATTGAAGGCATGCTGGAGTTCTGAAAAGTGATGTTGCAACAAAATGTTATTTTTCAGAGTCCAGGGGAAAACAAAAATAAATATGTGTAATGAGTTTGTGACATCACAGAAAAATGTGTCAGTTTTAGTAGAAAAGGCCCCGAAAGAAACGACAAAGAAACAAACAACCAAAAAAACAAAAATGTCTCTGGTTGAGATTAGAATCAGCTGTGGTTGGTTTATTTTTAACAACTTTTAAATACATCAATGTTTCAATGAAATGAATTGATCAAGAAAGATTGTCAGTTGTTTCAATGTTTTGAGCTGCTGCTGTTACAGAAGTAGAAGCTTTGTACTAATTTAAGGGTTTGAACATTAGGTTTTAATTTCTAGCATTCTGTGTGCAAAGATTTGTGAATAATACAAGACAGATTTGGTATTGGGTGAGCTTGAATGTAAAGAAAATGTAAGCATTTTAGAAACATGTTAACTGACTGCATATTCCACAACACAGACATGTTATGCTGATTGTGTTCAGAGTTTTGAAAATGTAACTACAGGTTGGATAAAGGGATGTTTGTGATTGTATATGTTGTTGATTTTATTATATCCATCATAAATGTAGCTGTTATGGTCATTCAGCTGAATCTAGTGCAACCCATTCTAATACTTGAGTCATCAAATATCTCTGCTTGGTCAGTGATTTTGGCATCAGGCATCAGCTGAAGGCAGAGGTCCCTAATAATTATAATAATTATTACAATAAATTGTACTCGTAATAAATTATACTGATACTCTCTCTGTTATTTCTGCCTCCACTGACTGAAGCTGCCTCTTGTTCTCTTCCCTATCTGCCTTAACCTCCTTCAGTTCTCCTTTGACTTGATCTCTCTGTGCCTCCAGGTCCTTTATCAGTCCCTGTAGGCTGGACATCACCTGTGCAATGTTCTCCTGTTCTTCAGTCTTCATCCTTAATTCATTTTGAAGAGATATAATTTTCCTCTGCAAATCAGCTTTGGCACCTTTTGTGAGGAAAAGATGTGACATTGAACAACACAGAGACACACAGAGGGAGTGCAAATAAACAGCAGACAATGGTGTTTTGCAGTAAAATGTGAATATTGTAACCATCAAGGAGCTGTTACTTACGTCTCCATTTATACCAGACGACAGCGGCTATCAAACCACCAACACCCAGTCCAACGACGCGACGAACCACAGCCATGGAAGCACAGTCAGAGGTTAAAATGGTTTGAACCAATTTGGCTGGAATATCACGTGCTAAGTACGCAGCACCTGAGAGTGACAAAGAGCTGAAATGTCAGAGTCATCTGGCAGCATCAACAGTCGTTAAATCAGTTTAAAATCTACCAAAATATTTTTTCCTCTTTGTGTAGAATGTGAAACTTTTAGACTTTAAGGGCCAGTGTGTAATATTTGGCATGGTTTATTGTCAAATCTGAATCTGAATATTCTACCCATTAATATGTTTGTACAAGTGTATAATCGCTATAAAATAAAATGTGTTTGGTTTTCGTAGCCTTATAATTATGCTTATATATA